>NC_141164.1:45719869-45873932 GCF_053477565.2 Lygodium microphyllum
GAGATATCAAGAGAACAAGCCATCAAACAACGCCTCATTACGTCTTACGATAAGCATGTGAATTCTTCCATCATTGACAAAAAAGTCGAGGAGTTGAAAGCATTAGCTTGACATCGACTCCCCATTTTTACGAAACTGGTACACTCTGCAATTACAGTGGGAACTCGAAGGATGTCAAATCATGACCAACACTGAGCAGCGTTGTGTAATCAAGACATCGGAGTACGACAACCTATGTCGCACCCACCTCATACAGAGTGTTAACCACTCTTTGTGGCCGACCCATGGAAGAGCACGTCAAGGGACACCCATATCTTTATCGTCTCTTGACTGAGGAAGAGCTCCACATCGCTAGCCGCGTCGATTTCGATGACTTTCTAATGGATGTCCTCACTTACATCACACATGTAAGTACCCGACCCTTTGCTTTGGATCCCAAGGCTCAGTTGGAATATAACCCTGAACTCTATACTTGGCTTATGCGCAAGTAACCCCTATATCGGAATGCTGAATGCCCTTGATCTCGTAACCTTCGATCCTAGGAAGGATTCTTCTCAATCTGGAAGGGGAGAGGGTACAAGGATAGGGTACGAGGGTAGGGTGAAGGTGAATCAAATTAAAACCAGTCAAGATCAAGTAAACACAATAAACACATAAGAAACTAGTGATGTAGTAGGAGGAGTGTCACAAAAACTTTGAAATAAAAAAACAGAAAGTCTGAAGGGAAGAATTTGTATTGGATCTTAATGTGTTCATTCAACAAACATAAAATCATTCTTTTCAGCAAATTTGAATCTGTATTGGATCTTAATGAGTTCATTCAACAAACATAAAATCTTTCTTTTCAGCACATTATTGCACATATATGTTAATTATAGCACTAATGGAAAGTATGGTTCATGACAAGAACGAGAGATGTCACAATAAGACAGTGCCCATCGACTCCCCTTCACAAAGGAAGAGAGAGCGTAGTATGGCATCAACCTAGAAAATCGAGCTTATAGTCAGCTAAAATTCCGTAGCATTCAAAACCTTGAGAAGATGGTGGCGAAGGAGCATGCCGCAATGAGAATAGTGGAATAGTGCAACCTCCACAAGTAGCTAGAGAAGTTTGCACAAGAACCTGACCATGCGAAGTGTGTAGAGTTTTTGAGAACGTACAACCCCGACTGAGAATGCGGAATGGTGACGGTGGGAAGGGGGGACAATGCCCGACAAGTCAAGAGAGGGATGTGTATGCCTTGCTGAAGATGAATAAGGAAGAAGTCCTGACAAACGATGGCATTAGCTTACAAGACATCCCCGATGTTGAGATTCACTACAGGAAAAGTTGGTGCATGCCCTTTTCTCCAGCCAACACTACAATTCCCTCATGCACCAGATCAGTGTACATGTGCTGGAGAATGTGGTAGCCTGCACCTTGGATGAGGTGGATTGGAATGGCTATGTGCGCAAAACAATAGACCAAGCCGCCAAAGCACTAGCCTTGGGCAACAAACAGGCATGTGGAGAATCCCCCACATCTAAGAATACAGAGAGGAGAAGCCTTCCTCGAAAGCCTCCTTCATCGGGTATGGAAGCATATTGACAGCCACCATCCAGGAGGCTATGAAAGAGGCCCAATAGGGAAGCAAAGGAGCAGATGATATCCCAGACAAGTCACTGATCCATCACAAGGAGGAGCAATCAAGCAACCGGACAGAAACTGAGATAGAAAAGGAGGAGCGGGAGGCTCAATCCGGATGAAGAAAAACAAAGGAGTTCACTGGGGAGGCAATTTAGAAGAAGAAATAGAAGGCGGGTGGGAAAAAGGAGAAGAAGATTTGGAAATAGCAAAAAAGGCATTAGGAGAAATATGGACTCTCTTTTTTGCCCCTTAAGGGGTGAATAAACAAATATAGGCCTAACCAATGAGAGATCTGGGATTCTAGATTCATGTAACATGAATCTTCTAGCCATATCTTGGCCCAAATCTTCCCTTAGCAATAAACAAAGGGGAAATGTGGGGACTACAATGCTGTCACTTCCTGGAAGTTTGTGCCTTGAATTTTCATTTTCTTATTTTTTATGTTTGACTTTTCTTTTCTCCCCTTTTCAATTTTCCCCTCTTTCTTAGGCGGAACTCAAATTTGTCATATCTCTTTCCCCGCTTCTTCTTTCCTGATGAAATTTTACAGCCTCACTGTTGCTTGCCCTATTTGTAACCCTGTAAAATTTCATTTGCTCTGCACAAGCACAGATAGAGTTTCACGTATTTTATGAGAGCACAGCTTGTTTTACCAAAGCCCTAAGATTCTCTTCACAAAACTCTATAGGCATATTTTTCTCTTCCATGGATGTTCTATGGTAAAGTTTTATCTCATTTGGAGAAAACCTGTGTAAGTTATGTGCATTCTCTGACATGTAATTTCTTTTGTTTTGGTGCTCTAGGAGTCTCTTACAGCCAAGAACAGTGATATTTTGAACACTTAACTTCTTCTTCAATATCTTAGGGTTTCTTTGTAAACAAAGTTACAGGTATATTGTCTTGTTTTTTTTGTTGCTTCACTGATAAATTTTATCTCGTTTGGACAAAATATATACAAGTTATGTGCATACTGAGCTTTCCTTTTTTTTTTTGTACTCCAAGAATCTCCGAGGGTGAAGAATAATGATTTTTTAAGAACTCAACTTCTACAACATCTTTGGGCTTTTTTGCAGAGAAAGCCACATGTATATTGCCATTTTTTTACTGCTGTTCCATGGTTAAATTTCAATGCATTTGGACAAAGCCTATATAAGTTATATGTATGCTTTGACCCAAGATTTCTTTTGTTTTTGTACTACAGGAATCTGTCAGTGAAGAAACAATGGTCTTGCTATAAGTCAACTTCTTGTTCAACATATCTGGGGATCTTTGTGAAAGAAATTACAAGTACAATGTTTAAAAAAAAAATTGATCCATTTAAATTTAATTTCTTTGGAGAGAACATTTGTAAATTATACACATGTTGATAGGTAACTTTTGTATTTGGTTGTTATAGATGTCTTCACGGAGGAAAAACATCAGTAGCATACTTGCATTGGAGGTCTTCAACATGAAAGATAATGGTGGTAATTGGATTTGTGATAAGTATTATAAGTTGGATTGGATTTTGATGCACCCAAGTACTCGAGGGAGTTTCAAGGTCAAGCGTAAGGATGTTGCAAACCCTAGAAAACATTGGAAAGGTAGAATTCTAGAGTTTGGAAAAGTGTTTAATGGCACAAGTGCAGTAACAGAAGTGTTGATTCAACATGTTTATACGCACAAACAAATCTTTGTATACGACGAGAACAACATTGCAAATTATAAACAAAATAGTAAGTTGTTAAATTTTATCATTGATTATTCTTTTGTATTAGAGTTATTTTTAAAAGTCTTTGCAAAATTCTAATTCAGTCTTGTTTGATTGACAGCTCTATATCCATCGACCTTGCATGAATGGCAGAATGTGGAATGTTTAAGCGGCAAGATACATGTTTGGCATGAAGAGATAGGTTCTTTGATCTATGATAATAACTCTACAAGTCAACTTGCCACTCAAAATATCTTTTTTTATAACTCATTGTATGTGGTAGAAAGCTAGAGATTGCAGCATGTCCCATTGCTGCCATTGTCTAGTGGTGAATGGTTGATTGGTAGCTTGGAGTTATCAGGAGCTTGCAAGAGTCCAAGATAAAATCTGACATCAATAGTGCTATGAAACCTACCATAGGCTCCAAAGATGTGCATCTTAGTTGGTTTATTCCATTCTCATTGTTTTCACATTTGTTTGGTTCATGTGATGTTTTGAAGAAAACAAAGATTACTTATCAATGCAAGTGTCCATCCGAGGAATGGATGAGTCAGCTATTGGGTGAGTCTTGGCAAGTCAAAAGAACACATTTTGATGAGACAATTGAGTGCAAGGTCAACCAATCTGATCTTACATTTAGGTAAAATTTTTTTACTACTTTGCATACCTTGATTTAATTGACATAGGTCTTGCTTAGATGAATTGTTGTGTTAGTCGCATTCACTTACCATTATTTTTGTTTTTATTACAGGTATTTCATTGCTAGACAAACTCTGTGCGTTCGCTTTCGATATAGAAGATGGCAACTTTTGCGAGGGAAGTGGATCAACTTGGATCAAGATACTCGAGATGAGACACATACAACACTCATAGATGTGGTAATCTTGTGGAGTGGTCATAATCCTTTCGTAGTCAGCGCAGAGAGTCATTGGCCCATTTATTTTCTAAGACAAGAAATCCAATTAATGTCCAATGAGCCCCTCTGCAACTTCTATTTGAAGTTAGATAATAGAAAAGTCAGGACTCATAGTGAGCAATCCATGCAATGTAAACGATGTGCTTCTCCACATATCCTTGAGACAGTGGAATCCTTGTAAAAAAAACTTTATAAAGAGCGAATACATACCTTTTTTGAACTTCTGAGTACTTTAAATTTTAGTTTACTGTGATCCAAGCATGCAATAATACATACTGTAATTACTTAATCGTGAAGGCAAAAATCATAATTAAATTGCAAGCTAGAGGTCTATAATCTATAGAATATTGTCTTTGCACAATGATATATTGTAGCGCATCTCTGCTGCTCGTTTCTTAAATTTTAATATTAAATTGGATCCAAAGGGATTTTGAAGGTCTTTTAGATTTATTTTCTTTAAAAAATTATATATTTTCTCTCGTTAGACTTGAATATACTTAGCGATCCAAACATATTCGAGGATATAATAATGTAGAATGAAGCGTTTATCTGTATGAGTAATTTTAACAGTGACTTTAAAGTACTGAAATAAAGAAACTAAGGTAAGAGTTTTAATTTGAAACTTTAGGGTTAATAACTTTATAAAGAATCTTTATTTAAAACCCTAGACACATAAAAGCTATAACTCCAAACTCATTTTCACTTTCATTCTCCACTTCCCTACACTTGTGCTCTCCTTCCTTCTCTCTTTGTGTGCCATGGCTAGTGGATCAGATCCACACGCTATGCGCACATAGGGGACCAGATATACCCTAGGTTTTGCATGACCTTGAGTCTAGAGAGCTCGCTTTCCGCTGTAGACCTGACTCTAGTATACTAGCATCGTATTGTGATGCAGTGAACCCTCTCACTTGCTCTATTCCCGACTCCACTCTCAGGTGGGTTCCCATGGATTTTTTATATAGTTTGCATGTCGGATCTAGCCATGCAAAGGTGATAAGTCGAGCCCTGGTGCATGTGGGGAAACATCTCCACGCTAAAGCAGTGCCCACCTTGTCATAGGACCACGTCACGATGGATCTCATTGAGAGGGATGCCGCCTTTGCCATATATGTTATGTGCATTGAGGTACAAGAGGACAGTGATGAGGACCAACGCACCCTCTCGGCCACAACTAGAGTATTTTGAGAGGGAGCTTGAGGAGATCACTCTCGATCCGAGTGTTGAGGCAGCACAGAGCTTGGCCATTGTGCACCCACCTCCCTGCCCTGATGAGATGCCCATGAGCGAAGAGCCACCCCTCGCTTCTGTCCATGCTATCACCATCGAGGGGGTGGAATATCTACTCATGCAGGATGTGCTAGAGTTGTTGGAGCTAAGGGAAGAAGAACTATATTGTATCATGGTGCGTGATGCACCTAGTGATTTCATAGATTTTGATTTACAGGATGCCCAGCACATGTTGATGAGGTGGCTCATTATGATGACACGAGCATCGATGACATCTCTACCATTGTGAGCATCCAAGAGCAGATTGAGGATGCGGCGCCACAGTATCAGATCTCTGATGAGGAGTTTGAGCAGTTGTAGGAAAGCCTTTTTGGTCCTCGACCCGACTATGCAGTGCCTACCTGGGAGAGAGACGAGGGTGGCCCAGTGGCGGGAGCAGACCTGGATGCTCCATTACAGCGGCAGATAGATGATGCAGAGAAGGTAATGTTCTTAGTTTCCTATGAAACTTAACCAATAGGGCCTCTAGGGCATCGGGAGCCAACACAACAGTTTTTGTCGGGATCGGCCAGAAGCGAGCCTCCGGCCAGGGCACATCTGGGGGCACAATCCCGACAAAAACTGTTGTGTTGGCTCCGGATGCCCTAGAGGCCCTACTGGTTAAGTTTCATATAAATATGATGTATATATCTTCAGCACACTCCATGCATAGTGAATCCGATACTGAACTTGTGTGATGCAGGAGATTGTCTATATAGATGAGTTTTCATCTAGATAGGGTGGCCGATCTGGTAGCCAAGGAAGGGTGCAAGTCTCGGCATTGAAGGAGTATATTGGGTAGCTTGTCAACGACATTATTGTATTTCATAAGACATGCTCCCCTGCTTTTGTTGAGAACTTCTTGAAGTTGAGGGCGCTAACAAACGCTGGGCCCTTCAAGACCATCCCAACCAACTCCAACCTGGAGAAAGTAGTGTTGCTTTGATGTTCGAAGTTGCTCTACTTGTTCACAAGTACTAAGTCTGGCCCACTTTTCTCCATGGTGGTAGGTGGCATGGTTGCCAGTGTTGAAGACCCCACTGTCATTAGACAAGAACTATTGGGGCAAAATGTATTGTTGCCTATAATCAAGAATAGCTCTGACCATGGGGAGCCTAGCTCGAAGAAGCTTAGGAGAGACTAGATGTACTTATTGCCTAACGATATCGCATCACCGATGTAATGCACTTTATAATCTTCTCTTCAAGTAATGAAAACCGATGTTTGTTGGATTCGCATGCAATGTAGTTTGTGATATGTGTCGTTTACTGTTATTTTTTACTTGAATGTTATGTTTATTTGTCGAATTTGTACGCAACATGATTCATACCCTAAATTTAATACACAGTGCTTTATCAAATTCTTGCACAACATGTATTTGTTCGAATGCATGTAATGATAACTCAACGACATAAATAAAATAAATAACAAGCGACTAAACAAAAATAAGATGCACAAAAAAATTTGTATTCATATTAATAACAATTTACATGGGGTCCATTACAACCAGGGCTTTACAAAATGTCTTCAGAAGCTACATTCCATGTGTTTTAGAGTTGTACACCCCTATCCTTGCTGACCTCCGCGAGAACTATCTTTCCATCCCCGAAAGAACCTGACTATCCGCAGATCCCTGTTGGTGACGGTGACCCTCCTTGCATGCACTGCTGCATAGACTGAGTCTCCAAACAAGTCGATGAGGTAGGCTTCAGCAACTTCTTGTAGTGCAAGGAGGGCCTAGGCAATCCAGGGATCGGGTTCTTTTGCGCGTGATGTATTTGGAAACTGGGTCCTGTTGTTCCTAATCAATATGCCCTCCATGATCTCCCGCACCAACTTCTGGAACGGAGCCTTCGGTATCAGGAGATGAATAGTCTTCTGGTAGTGGCGGATCTCACGAAGAGCCACTGTGCCTGGCTTTCATCGATGCTTGCAATGCTGGCATCGTGAATGCATTGGCATCACCATCAATAAACCTCAACTTCTGTAAGAGAGCTGCTAATCTATCTAGGTGTATCCACACTTCTGCCTTCACAATCCTCATTTGTCCCCCATTGCTCCAATCTGAAACAGCAAGGTGCAACTTTTTCCATGCTTCATACTTCTCTGTTTGTTTTACTAGTATATTGCCTTCCTCATCTTGAGGTGGAGATAAAAACTTCCTAGCCTTGGGTCCGCCAAAGCATGGTTTACAAGGAACATTTCCACTCTTCCCTGATTTTTTCTCGTCCTTTTTTATTTCTACTTGGCCTCCGTGCAATCCAACTTCAGAGAGGACTTGTTCTACCTTCTTGCATGTAGCATCAAATTCTGACACGGGCTGCATCTTGTATGCAAAGCATATATATTCATATACTAGCTTTTCAATTATACTAACCAAACAATGCAATGTGCAAAAGTGAACCCTTGTTAGTGGTATTTCCAAAATAGGGCGCCAGTTTGGATCCACTGGAACTAGCATTCAATTTCTCATGACTTTCTGATCACGTGTCGGAGCACCTTGTTGTCCTGCCTTGGCAAACCATTCTTTCTTTCCATCTTTCCCTTTCTTCCTAGTTTGCATGCAGTATATGCACGGAAATTTTGCATTCGCTGCATTTGATAAACCAAACATACACTTCAATGTTTTTAAATCACCTGCAAGATGCCATTCAACTTAATAGTCCCCAAACCGCTCAACGTGTAAAACTGCTCCATTATTTTGCTGTTGAATAATGCTGGGTATATTAGTGAGGTTAAAAAAAACTTTAAGTACTTCATGGTCCTCCTTTGGTACTTCAAATGTTGCAAGCCACCATATTTCATTCTCTGATTGTACACTGAAGTATAAAGGATGTTTTTCATCGATGTTTGGATCTAATACTTGATTCATAAGTGTTATACTCATACGCTCAAGTTTTTGCCCCTTGATAATCTCACTCTCATCAAGTTTGAGGACAAACTTAAGCTTGCCTCTACATTCTTCCATAGACATATTGTAGAACTTGACCATAGCAATCTGAACCCTACATATATCCAATACAAAGTTGTTGGATGCATTCAATACAAAGGCAACTTCTTTTGAACCATACTTCAATATGTGTGTGTGTTCCAGATGCGTAGGCTCACCAATTAGTTCTAAAACTTTCTCATTTAGTTGTTTTTGAGCCTTCTTCATGTGAAATGGTTTTGGCAGAGGCATTACTCGCTTAGTATTCAAGACTTGCTTAAAACCTGTATCCAATTGTTGATAGAGTATACTATATGACTCAGAACTCATTCCCACCTTGTCACATAATCCCTGAGCATTTGTAGTAGTAAACAAGTTGCTCACATCCCTAAGATGTTCACTAGCAACACCATCCACAATGTCCCTGAATTTACAAATTTTCAATGCATTTTTTACCATATCCTTGCTTTGGCAATAGTATCATTCTCTGCATGAGGAAACATATTTCTCATTGTAGCAGATTGAGCATATATCCGTCTATGATATTGTCCACTTCCTTTGGTTAATTGGTGAATTGGTTTAACTAATCGGATGCACCGGGCCCAATCTCCAAAGTTTTTGTGAGCTTCCTCTCTATGTTTCGATTCTCCTTCTCCAAGTCATTGACTTTAGACTATAACTCCATATTCTGCATGTGTGTAGCATGCATATCATCTTCAATTACAGACATTGCTTGTTATAGGTTCTGGTTCTCCCTATCCTTCTCAGCCAATAATCTATCCTTTTCCATCAAAGACTGCATATTCCTTTGTAATCTTGTCTGCATATTTGTCAAGGTTTAATGAACCCCTGCTAATCCTTGTGTGACAAGTCTACATGTGTATCCATACAATCCTTCATTGCCTTCACAAGCAAACTTTACAAATGATGTAAGCCCTTCAAATTGTGGTGGCCTTCGAGTGAGTGGATCGGGTGGATAAATGCACCCATCAACCCAAAGGTCCACATTTTTTCCCCTACATTTCTTTCTTGTTGCATCCTGTATCTTATTGCATCATCTCTTTCCCCAGTTCTTTTGAACATTGGTGCATATTCATCCTCCAATTGAAAGTGAATATCTCTCTTTCTCTTGGTATATCCTGCACCTGCATTCTGCAAAAAAAAAAGTATGCAAATTTTAACTTGGATTAACATTCAAATCACAGAACTACACCCCTTTGATTCACTATATCTGTGTTTTTTTAAAACCCAGTTGGTTCTTGTCTCTTTCTCTTGCTTCAGTCTTGATAGACCCTAATCAACCCCTAATCAGCCTGTAATCTTGGCTTTTAATCTACCTCTAATTAGCATCAAATCTTATCTTCTGTTCTATCCAAAATATTCTCTCTCTCTCTCTCTCTCTCTCTCTCTCTCTCTCTCAACTAAAATTCATCAAGGAAACCCTAAACACATTCATACCGAAGCTTGGCTAGTGGAAAACAATAACACCATCTTATTTTCTGCCCTAATTTACTATCTGTCACTCTATCACTTATTTTCTTTGTTCATCTCACACAGTCCTCTTTGTCCCCCCTTCTCCCCTTCTCTCTCTCTCTCTCTCTCTCCCCCCACACACTCTCTCTATGAATTGATGCTTAAGGACTCAACAACAACTGTGAATAATAATAACATCACAGAGATTAAAAAAAATAAAGATACCTCCATTATCACTTGATTGCTTGTAGTATAGACTGTTGAAGACGGAGATTTCTTACTGCTTGATTGTAGAAGATCTCTTTTTATAATATTATTTTGGAATCTCTTTTTAGAGAGAGAGAGGTGAGAGAAACCCCTTAAGAGGCAAAAAAGAGAGTCCATATTTCTCCTAATGAATCCCTGAGAGAGGTGATGGAGTGGAAAAAGAAGGAGAAGGAAGAAGCTGAAAGGTTGGACGAGGAAGCAAGGAAAATAGAAGAAGAGTTATGCAAGAGGAGGCAGAGTTGAAAAGACAGGAGGAGGAAGACATGGCAGAAGCAATTCACCGGTCTATAGAACAATAGAGCCGACTCGATGGCCTAGGGACCTTAAGTCCGCCTAGGGAAGATAGACTCGGCTTAAGCACACAAGTACTTGAAGCCATGCCGTCCATGGTCATCGAGGGTAAGGGCAAGGCCCCCATCTAGCCCATTTCGGCCCCCTTGGTACCCGCCAGTGAAGCCACCACTGCCATCCCAAGCGTCACAGCCCCAGCACCGACGTGAAAAGTTTTGTGGTGTGGATGCAATACTTTAACAATAAGGAACTAGCACAAGAAAGGAGCGGGGAGACCACAACCACTAGGCACAAAAGGCCAACTACAGATGCCGAATCCAGGCAAGAGTCAAAATGCCAAAAAATGGAAGCCTCGACTACCCTAATCCCCACCACTATGATGCCACACGCAAATCGTGACGAATACATCGATGAATTGCTCTTGCAGTTAGAAAGGGCAAGGGAGGAAATGAGGATTGTGGTGCCGATTTGGAGGCAGAAAGGGAAGCAGTAGTGGCCTTCCAACTTGAAAAGACAAAGCAAATGGCTACGCAACAAAATGAAATTCTCGACCTAAAGAGGGAACTAAAGACCAAAAAAGAAAAGGAGCAAAGCTGGCGGCGACAGCTCATAGATGAAAATCAAGAGCTCGAGAAGATGTAAAAAGAATATGACCCGCTGATCATGCAACATGAGGATTAGCAGCAAAAATATGGCGGATCGAATAGGGCATGGAGTTTACTGAGAGCGGAGTTTTGAGCCCGGGATGTGCCTAAAATTTGCCAAAAAATCCAGAATTTAGGGGAAAAATATTCAACATTGAAGGCGGCAGCTCCAGCTAGGACAATTTTAAGCACCAAGTGAAAGACGACTCTTTAAAGGCGCTCAAGCTACACTTGTGGATTTTTGATAATTTTTCAGACTGCTATGCGGGTTGTCAGTCAATGCGGGATGTCAAGCCAGACGCCTAGGATTTTTCAGAGCTCGATTTGGATGCCCGACGAGGAAATGGCCACAAGATGGGTAAGATTTGAAAAAGTGGGGTTGTGACCTTTGGGGGCTTGGGACATTTTATGCCACATCAAATCGTGGAGAGAGAGAAGGAAGAGGGAAAAAACATGAGATGGAGGCACCATATTTGCATGCCCAAAAAATGTGCCAAGATGCCTGGAGATGGTGATTGCATGGTACAAGCAACCCATCCAACTGATCATGGCCCCGATCTTCCCTCTCTTTGCTGATCATTTCACTTGCCTTCTCTCGTGAAATGGTGGCCTGAATGAAGAAATCTGATTCTAGTCTTTCTCTCTCCTCCCTCTCTCTCCCCTAAGGGGCTGTTCTTGTGTGCAAGAGGAAAATGAAGAATAGTGAAGGAAAGCTTGTCCGGTGGGGACCGGATTGCATCCGGGTCAATGAAGACATGAAGAATGGTGAAGGAAAGCTTGTCCGGTGGGGACCGGATTGCTTCTGGGTCGATGAAGACATGAAGAATGCTGATTGTGAAGATGCTAGAGATTGAATGTGGGCTGACCTGTAGTCCCGTAGCAAAACCGAGATCTCAAAACACGGAAACCTAAGCGGTAATTCAATTTTTATGAAGAAAAATGAGTTTTTATGCTATCTGATTGATGAAACATTGTTCCCATGGGCTGATTATGCATTATGATGTTATTTTCTACGAGTTTCAATAGTTTATAATCTGAAAATCAGAAAATCGTAAGTGATATGGCTGAAATTAATGTTATAAAAACCGCAAAACATGCGTTTAAGGGGTAAAAATGGGGTTTTTGCAAAGTAAATGGAAAATATGAGACATAACACCTACAAAACCTGAAATTTTACTGTCAAGGAACCTAAGGGCCACATCCCACAATCAATCTTAATTTCTAATCATTTTTTATTGAAGAAAATAGAGGAAAAATATCAAAAAATGGTGAAAAATAGGTTTTAAATGGGAGAAAATTAGGAAACGGTAAAAGAAAAATTCCAAAAAATTACATGTGTGTTTGTACAGCGTATAATGGAGGTAAAGCACGAGGTTGGCCTCGGTTTACCCTCATTTCTATGTTTCCGTTCATGTTTATCGCTTTCTTTGTAAAGAAATACACATAAAACGACCTTTCACCTATCAACGAATGCAAAACATTAAACGGTAGGGTGAGAGGGGAGGTTGAGCATCAAAACATGAACTTAAATTTGGTTTATGTATTGCATCATGCCTATAGGACGTTGTTTTAAAATAAAGAGAAAGGCATCATGAGCGTAAGGCTCGGTGTCTGTTCTCATTACATAAACGCTAGCATGAAAATCAAGAAAAGATTGGTTTCGCACGATGCACAATGCTGATTTTCTTCTATTTGAGCACCAAACCGTTCACATTATGCACTATGCATAGTTCATGGTATCAATGGAAAAGCTCTTGGACTGCATAGCAATTGTTTTCTTAGGAATTTGACCACGATTGAGAGTGTAAGGTTATCCCTTGCCGTAGGATAGAGGGTCGGTTTCCTAAGGGACTGTTAAGTAAGGACACATGGTATATCTCCTGGATTCGGAAAATAAAAGAGAGGAGTTTGTGTTCGAATGTTTTTATATGTTGAGCAGCGCATCAAGGGGCCAATCCCTGCGATGTAGGAGAGCTGCAGTGAGGCCGCGGTGTTTCTACCGAGAGGTTGCCTCCATGTATGTGATTATCATGGCATTGCCAATGTGTATGGGTTCTCCCTCTATGGAGTTTATAGAATGGAAAACGTTGGACTACAAAACGATGAAACTATAAACGCATGGATTAAACTTTAGGAAAGTTTGTCCTTTAGCATTAGATAGACGCTCTTGGTCCGTGAGGCCATGAGGGTGTGTTTGTCTGTCATGAGCATGAGGTCCGGCTAGTGCCATAGCCAGTGCTGGCCCATTTCAAGTCCCATCAGTGGTGCGTCTGCCGGGAGCTTCCAATAAGTGGTGGTTCTTGAATCTAGGGTTTTTAGGGACCAAAAAGTTAGTTTATGTCCTATGACAAGGACCGTCAAGCCGAAATACAAAAAGCAGAACGTGCTGAGAGGGCTAGACGGTTGTTGGAGATTGTAAGTCGCTATTCTCCTCAAAGGAGTAGCTCGATATGCATAAGAGGCAATGGTCTTAGTAACCCAACTGCTGCACATAGTCCTTTAGGTGCAGGAGGAAGCGCAAGTTCTTCCTCTCTTCCACCAAGTCAACCCACTTCGAGTGGGGGTGTGATCTCATCAGTTCAAACTCCTATTGTTAATCCGATTGTCGAACCCATTGCAATTCCTGTAGGGATGTCGGATTTGCTAGCTTTAGGAGTTCCTTTGCCCATTTTTAATGGGTTGGTCGAAGAAGATGCGGAGTTTCACATTTGTGAATCCCAAAGGCTAATGTTTAATTATTGCATCCAAGATGAGGGACATCTTATGATGTTCTTTAACATGACGTTAAAAGGAAGGGCTGCAGTATGGTATCATAGCATAGATACTGGAACCATAACCACAATTGACCAATTTTATGCAGCTTTCCGAGGAGAATATGCCCTTGGAAGAGGTGGCCAATATTGATTGCATATGTTGAATGTAACACGCTAAGACCCCCATGAGAATGTGAAAGCCTATGCCAAGAAGCTTAAGGAAGTGTTTCGTAAGTTACAAACTTACATTCCCATTCCGTCGACTGCCCAATTGCAATACTTCTTGCATGGATTGGATTTCAATATTCAGGTACAATTGAGCAGTGTGGCTTTGGCTGATATAGACACCGCCATTAAGCGGGCAGAAGGAGTAGTCACGATTACAAACGGCCTACTCCTCTCGAATAAATCTTAATGCGGGCTTAGTACTTGGAGGCAATCTACCATTGATAAATGGAAGTCAAGGGATGCCTATGAATAACCCTAATGGGAGAGGAGGCATGGTTCAAAATGTATCTTTATTGCCAGCCCCTCCCAGTGTGACTATGCCTATGGCTAGTCAGTTGGCTCCACCAAATGTTGGAGGCCAAGTTTCGAACCCTAATGTTGTTCCTGTGAGTCAACAACCAATGCCCAATCAAATTGTTAGGCCAATGGAATGACGAATAGACGATCAAGGCTATGAGTCGAGTGCATCTAATGTCCTTGGCGAAGTTAAGGATATGATGAAGCATTACACTAACATGATTTCCAAACAATATCCGCAAATAGTTGTTGACGTCAATTTCTTGAAGAAGCAGCAGAATCTGATAGGGAGTCGACGCCCTGAAGAGGGTGGACCCTCAAGATTCAACTGTAAGTGGTGTGGTGGACAACATTTCCCTAGAAACTCTCCAAATGTTAAATGTGATATTTGTGGGAAGTCGGGCCACTTAGCCGCTACCAGTTGGAGTAAGATTAGTTCCCTCCAACAAGTGAGTAAACAGCCAGGTCGAGTTAATCATAGAGCGCAAGGTAATAACTTGCAGCAAAATGATGGACCAAGACAAATATTGCAAAGGGGAAAGACCACTATAGAAGAGTTGCCACAAGGCAATGGAGTTAGCCTTATCGAAGCTGTATGCGTCAATGATGCTGAGACCTCCAACCTACGAGCCGTGACAAGAGGCCAAAAGGCTAAAGAGGGTGACAAAGATAATGCAAAACCGGTTGAGGGAAACCCTAAGCAAAGGGATAAGGGGATGCACATCCAGAATCTTGGCGTGGAAGGTGGACCTCTAAGGCCTGTTGATAAAAAATTCGATCCTAAGAAGGATGAGGAAGTGCCAAGAAAGAAGGCAAGAGCTAAAAAAGAAGCACCAAATCCGGTCCCGAGACCAAAAGAAAGAATGGTTTGGCGAGAAAAGAGAGCTTTGGCTACCTATCATGATTTTGATCTAGCAAGTTCTCTTTGCGAAGTCAAACCAGATGTAAACCTCTTACAGTTGATTAAATTATCTTCAGGAGTACGCAAGGAATTCAAGAAGATCCTGCGTATTGGGTATATTGTAGAACCTTTGGGCATAGTACGAGTAGGGGAAGATTGGTTTGATCATGCTGAAAAGAATTGCCCTAGGGTTCCAGCATACGTGGATGGAATATTAGTAGAACATGCCATCGTAGACACTGGGTCCTTCGTCAATATCATGAGTTCAGAGTTGATGGAGAGGTTGGGTCTAGGCATCCAAAAAGATAGCTCTACCCTTCTCAGAATGGCTGATGATAGCCTAAGACAACCAGAAGGTTGCATTATTAGAGTCCATGTTATAGTTGCAAGTGTAGAATGCTTCTTGGACTTTAGGGTGATAAGACTTGCAGGATGTCCTAGCTATCGAGTTTTGCTAGGCAGGCCTTGGATCTTACGAACAGACTATCAAGTCAATATACCCGCCGGTCGAGTGGTTCTAGGTCGAGGTGCCAATCAAGTAATAGTCAATGCTTACCCTGAGTCTCCTCAGAGTGAGAGAGCTTCTTTATCCTCTACTGAATTAGAAACATCAGATGATCCATCTGGCAATGAGACATAATCCAATAATGAATCTAAAGAGGGGTCCACTACAGAGGATATTTATCAGATAACTCTAAATGAGCCGATAGAGCCGCAAGATAGGATAAGAGACGCGGATGTGATTGAGTTGGACCTTGGCACGTTGAATGATTCGCGGCCAATTAAATTAGGTTCCATGTCAGTTCAGTAGAAAGGGAGGACTATGTGTCCTTGATTCAAGAATTCCGCGACATCTTTGCTTGGAGTTATGATGAGCTGAGAGGCATTTCTCCCAGCCTGGCTATTCATACTACTCTTGTAAAAGAAGGCAGTCATCCTGTGCGTCAGAAGGTAAGGCATATGCATTTTTAATTGAGGGACGGTCTGTTTGAGGAGTTACAGAAGTTACAGAAAGCTGGTTTAATCTTCCCTGTACAGCACACAGAATGGTGTTCACCAGTGGTTATCAGGAAGAAGAAAAACAACCAGATTCGACTATGTGTAGATTTTAGAGAGTTGAATAAACAGACGGTTAAGGATTACTACCCGTTGCCATTTATTGACCAGATTTTGGATCAATTAGCGAGTAGGGAAATATATTCGTTTATGGATTGCTTTGCGGGTTACAACCAGATGGCAATTGTAGAAGAGGACAAGCTGAAAACAACTTTTATTACTGTCTTTGGTACTTTTGCGTACCATGTGATGGCCTTTGGATTGTGCAATGCACCTGGATCATGGCAACGAACAGCAGACAAGACCTTTGGTGACATTTCCCTAGATGAGTTGAAAGTATTTATCGATGATCTGGGGGCAGCCACTGTAAGGGAAAGGATATTGATTATCTTAAGAAAATGCTTTGAGCATTGCAGACAATTTTGTATCGCTCTTAACCCACGGAAGTGTGTCTTTGGAGTGCCTTATGGGCTATTGCTAGGCCATGTGGTCAGTTCAGTAGGGATCGCAACTGACCTTGAAAAGATTAAGGTTATAGTCGCTATGAGCCCACCACGCACTCCGAAAGAGGTTCATAGCTTTCTATCATCGATAGGGTACTATTGGAGGTTTATAAATGCCTTGGCAGAAAGGACGTTGCCATTAACGAACTTATTATCCTTTAGCTATCTATTTGAATGGAGCGACCCTTGTAAGGTAGCTTTCGAGGATGTGAAACAGGAGCTACTAAAAGCATCAGTTTTAAAAGCACCCAAAAGAGGCGAGGTATTTTACATATTTTCAGCAGCCACCATGCATAGTGTCAGCTGGCTGTTTAGCCCAAATTTGGGAGGAAAAGTGGTAACATCCAATAGCTTTTGCTAGTCGAAAATTGGGCATTTCAAAAATTAACTATACCTACATGGAGAAATTGTGTCTTGAGATGGTCTTTGCGGTTAAAAAATTTAGGCACTACATCCTCTATGAGAAGGTAGTTTTCTATACGAAGGCGGAAGGGCTTAGATTGCTCATGAACAAGCTACAGCCGCCTGATCGTTTGGCAAAGTGGTTAATCACTTTGCAGGAGTTTGATTATGAGATTAAGAGTAAGCCACCGAGGTTGCAGGGTATTGTGGAATGCCTTGTGGATTTTGGGGAGCCGAAAGAGACTTTGGCTGAAGGAAGTGATATTGAAGAAATGTTTAAAATTGATACAGCTTCTATCCCATCTTGGTATGCTGCTATCACGTATTATTTATCAACAGGAGAGACTGGAGTTGGTTTATCAAAATCTGAAAAGAGGAAAATTAGACAACAAGCTTTGAAGTTTTCTTTGATCACAGGGACACTATATTGGCAAGGTGTTGATGATATCTATCGCCGATGTGTGATGCCTGACGAGGTCCCTTTCATTTTGGAAGAGTGCCATGACTCTGCATGTGGAGGGCACTTCGCGGGACGGTTGACGGCACAGAAAGCTTTAAGAGCTGGATATTGGTGGCCGTCCATCTTCCAAGATTCGTTTGATTATGTTAAGAGATGTGATACCTGTCAAAGACATGACAACAGAGAGAATAGGAAACGCCCACTTACGCCTATCATGGCTATCCTTCCATTTGAGAAGTGGGGCATTGATTTTGTGGGTCCTATCACCCCGTCATTTACTACTCAAAAGAGGTACATTATAGTAGCAACTGATTATTTTACAAAATGGTCAGAAGCGCGGGCAACGAGGCTGGACAATGCAAAAGAGACTGCAAGTTTTCTTTTAGAGCAGATTATCTGCCGTTTCGGTCCACCAAAGGAACTAGTGTCGGACCGTGGAACTCACTTTTTGAATAAAGTGATTAAAAGCTTGACTGAAGCTTGGCAAATCAAGCATAATAAAATGACCCTTATAATCAGCAAGCAAACGGACAAGTCGAAAGTACTAATAAGCAGCTTGTGGGTATCTTGTCTAAAATAGTCTTTGAGAAGAAACGAGACTGGGACAGGAAGTTATATGTGGCAGTACGGGCGTACAATACAACGTTCAAGCGAGCTACCAGCCATACTCCATTTAAATTAGTTTATGGGAAAGAGTGTGTGTTACCCCTTGAAATCAAGTTGCCAACCATACGATTTGCAATTAACTGCTCTTTGGGAGATAAGGATTCACTCTTTGAACGTTTCACAACCATAGCCCACCTGGATGAACTGAAATTGCAGAGCTTATTACACTAGGAGGTAGCTAAACGTCGGATGAAGCACTTGCACGACCTTAAAGAAAAGAAGTATACCTTTAAAAAAGGGCAATTAGTTCTGTATCACGATGTGCGTAGGGAGCTGTTTCCAGGGAAGCTGGAACCTAGATGGGATGGGCCCTACAAGATTGTCAGGATAGGGAAAAATAGGTCTACGGCTCTACTAGCTGATCTGCAGGGACTAGAATTTAAAAATAAGGTTAATCTTAATAAGATTAAACCTTATTATTTCTAAGTATGCTAATACAGAAAAATGCATTGCAGGTCCATGCTGGGGCTGATTTGAGACCTGCAAAAGAGCTTAAAGCTGGTTGATGGGGCGGTTAATTCCTTATTTGGAGCACCCATATCTGGAGCAGAGATACCATCAGGGGAAACTTATTTGGTGGAGCAAAGGATACAAAGTGATTGAGCAAGAAGATGGAACCTTTGTGTGGGAGATCAAAGTCTTCTGCCATCACTACTTACTACTGTTGACAAGTATCCCGATTGCGTTTAATGAAGAAGGTGGGATGGAGCCATCAATTCACCCTCTCAACATGCTAAACTTTGACTATCATAATTACGAATAGAGGAGTTCGTGATGGCAGGCTGTGTAAACCCATTGTGGACGTACACATTATATTTTGACGGAGCGTCCAGGGGCCCTAATAAAAAAGGGAGTGTTGGAGTAGTAATCCGAGATCCTTGACGTAGAGTTACGATGAAGTTAGCTGCTTATCTTGAGGTAGGATTCACTAACAATATGGCAGAGTATAAAGCCTTGATTATGGGACTGCATATTGCCAAACAAGGTGGTATTCGGCGGTTGTTAGTAACAGGGGATTCCCAGTTGATCCTGAATCAGCTAGATGGGACATACACAATGCGGAATCCCATCCTTTGTATGTATCATCGAGCTGCGATGACCGTACTTGAGGAGTTTGAGAGAGTGTCTTTTCAGCTGATTCCACGTTACTGGAATCAGTTTGCGGATTCACTGGCAAATCTTGCTTATGAAGAAGACCTTTTCTTCAACTATGGTCCTAGTCTGGATATTGTTATCAATAATGAGATAGGACCCGGTCGCTTGTAGGGAATGTTATCAGAGCATGCAATATATGGCAGATGATGGTTGATATGGGTGATGCAAAGAGTAGCCAAGACCGATCTACTGTTGTTATCTTGGACCCATAGGTTAATTAGACAACATGTTATGTGTACGCCTCTTGCTATATATGCAGGAGGGATGGGTCATAACCTTATGCATTTAGTTTAGGGATGCGAGCCTGTTTTTCCTCCTTGGAAAGGAGCATATTATTGTATATCTATACTATTTCGGGGAAGGATGTGTAGGTGCTGTTATGTTTTATTTTGTTAGGCCAAGAGGGCCAGTTTTGTGAGGTTTTTAATGTTTTATTTCGTTAGGCCAAGAGGGCCGATCAGTTTCTGTAGTGAAATGCTATATTTCATTAGGCCAAGAGGGCTAGTTGTCTATTTAGTACAGGTGCGGTTAATGGTTTTTTGTTTTAGTCTTATGCTAGATAGGTTCGAAGAAGAGCTTGGAAGGAGATTTTGTTGCGTGGAAGCTTCTCGTGGCCCTATCTAGGTGATATATCTCCTTTACGAGTAACATGGTTTTATGTTATATGTGTCTCTGTACTTATTGGGGGATTTTTCTTTCCTTGTTGGGGATTGGCGTCCAAGGCATGAAGTCCTAGGTTTAGGTTAGGTATGTCTGAGGGAGGTCTGAGTAGTCGTTGCCTCCTGTAAAGACATTGCCAGGCATCAAAAGACCTGTTTTAGAAAGTAGTCCTAGTGACCCTGTTCTGCTAGCCTGCTAGGCAGCCGTTCTAGGAGTTCTTGTTAGTTGTGAGGCAGTTAGAGAAGCCTGCTGAAAGGAAAATGATGATAATAGAGAGAAAAAAAACCCTGAATATCTCAAAGGAAATAGATATATACAAAGGTGTGTAAAAAGGGGTTCTAACCCCCATAAAAATAGAAAAGAAAAGAAAGGAAAATTTAGTAGCAGTTGATCATCGCCTTGCGAAGGCCTGGTAGGTTCCTGGGGACGAGTTAGACCCAGGGCCGATGCCTTGTCTTCTTAGGGGTGGCGTCATGCTAGAAAAGAAGAAAGTAAGGAAGGTTGGAGCGAAAATAAAAGGCGAGTCAGAAAAGGATTAAGTGTTGCCTTGCGAGGGCTTGATAGGTTCTTGGGTACCGAGATAGGACCTAAGGCCGATGCCCTGTTCTCCTTGGGTCACTATGCTCAGCTCCCTTCTTTTTACATGCCCGAGTATGGAAAAATAACAACCTAAAAGAAGAAATGTGCTAAAAGAAAATACTTCTTGATCAGGCTATAGGAGTCCTCGTCTAGTAGGAGCTCCTGGTTGTGTTGTCCTTAGTAAGGTAAGTAGTTCAGACCACCACTTAGGGCAACCTTTTTGATAGTTCTTTTTAGTTTGGCCGTGTTGGAGCAGGCGGTTAGTGACTAGCTTCCGACCTTCTATCAAATTATGCTAGGCCTACTCCTTGTGGATGTCATGCCTTGGTTTTGTCAGGGGGTAGGGTGAGCATTGTGCTGTGTTTTAGTATGTGTCTATTTTGTATCAGCTTGATGCTTCCTTTGGTTGTTTTGTGCAAATATGTTGTGGGATTTGACGGGTTGACGCCCTATCCTATGGTTGCCAATGAGAGCAGAGTTTTGAGCCTGGGATGTGCCTAAAATTTGCCAAAAAATCCGGAATTCAGGGGAAAAATATTCAACATCGAAGGTGGCAGCTCTAGCTAGGACGATTTTAAGCACAAAGTGAAAGACGACTCTTAAAAGGCGCTCGAGCGACACTTGTGGATTTTTGATAATTTTTTACACTATCGTGCGGGTTGTCAGGAGTTGCCAGTCAATGCGGGATATTAAGCCGAATGCCCAGGATTTTTCAGAGCTCGATTTGGATGCCCAACGAGGAAATGACCACAAGATGGGCAAGATTTGAAAAGGTGGACGCCAAAAGGGGTTGTGACCTTTGGGGGCTTGGGAAATTTTATACCACATCAAATCGTGGAGAGAGAAGGAAGAGGGAAAAAACGTGAGATGGAGGCGCCATATCTACACGCCCGAAAAATGGGCCAAGATGCATGGAGATAGTGATTGCAGGGTACAAGCAACCCATCCAATTGATCATGGCCCCGATCTTCCCTCTCTCTGCTGATCATTTTGCTTACCTTCGCTCGTGAAATGGTGGCCTGAATGAACAAATCTGATTCTAGTCTTTCTCTCTCCTCCCTCTCTCTCCCTTAAGGGGCTGTTCTTGTGTGCAAGAGGAAAATGAAGAATGGTAAAGGAAAGCTTGTCCGGTGGGGACCGGATTGCTTCTGGGTCGATGAAGACATGAAGAATGCTGATTGTGAAGATGCTAGAGATTGAATGTGGGCTGACCTGTAGTCCCGTAGCAAAACCGAGATCTCGAAACACGGAAACCTAAGCGGTAATTCAATTTTTATGAAGAAAAATGAGTTTTTATGCTATTTGATTGATGAAACATTGTTCCCATGGGCTGATTATGCATTATGATGTTGTTTTCTATGAGTTTCAACAGTTTGTAATCTGAAAATCAGAAAATCATAAGTGATATGGCTGAAATTAATGTTATAAAACCCGCAAAACATGCGTTTAAGGGGTAAAAATGGGTTTTTTGCAAAAAGTAAATGGAAAATATGAGACATAACACCTACAAAACCTGAAATTTTGTTGTCAAGAAACCTAAGGGCCACAACCCACAATCAATCTTAATTTCTAGTCATTTTTTATTGAAGAAAATAGAGGAAAAATACCAAAAAAGGTGAAAAATGGGTTTTAAATGCGAGAAAATTAGGAAACGGTAAAAGGAAAATTCCAAAAAATTACATGTGTGTTTGTACAGCGTATAATGGAGGTAAAGCACGAGGTTGGCCTTGGTTTACCCTCGTTTCTATGTTTCCGTTCATGTTTATCGCTTTCTTTGTAAAGAAATACACATAAAACGACATTTTCACCTATCAACGAATGCAAAACATTAAACGGTAGGGTGAGAGGGGAGGTTGAGCGTCAAAACATGAACTAAAATGTGGTTTATGTGTTGCATCATGCCTATAGGATGTTGTTTTAAAATAAAGAGAAAGGCAGTATGAGCGTAAGGCTCGGTGTCTGTTCTCATTACATAAACGCTAGAATGGAAATCATGAAAAGATTGGTTTCGCACGATGCACAATGCTGATTTTCTTCTGTTTGAGCACCAAACCGTTCACATTATGCACTATGCATAGTTCATGGTATCAACGGAAAAGCTTTTGGACTGCATAACAATTGTTTTCTTAGGAATTTGACCACGATTGAGAGTGTAAGGTTATCCCTTGCCGTAGGATAGAGGGTCGGTTTCCTAAGGGACTGTTAAGTAAGGACACATGGTATATCTCCTGGATTCGAAAAATAAAAGAGAGGAGTTTATGTTTGAATGTTTTTATATGTTGAGCAGCGCATTGGCCAATCCCTGCGATGTAGGAGAGCTACAGTGAGGCTGCGGTGTTTCTACCGAGAGGTTGTCTCCATGTATGTGATTATCGTGGCATTGCCAATGTGTATGGGTTCTCCCTCTATGGAGTTTATAGAAAGGGAAACATTGGACTACAAAATGGTGAAACTATAAACGCATGGATTCAACTTTAGGGCAGTTTGTCCTTTAGCATTAGATAGACGCTTCTGGTCCGCGAGGCCATGAGGGTGTGTTTGTTTGTCATGAGCATGCTAGTGCCATAGCCAGTGCCATCCCATTTCAGGTCCTATCATTTACCGTAGGGGAGGAGGGAGGAAACAAGAAGAAGAGCACCACCACCGAGAAATGGAAACAATGACTGAAAGGCTGAGCCTCGAAAGAAAAGAGCATGAGCGAATGAGCAGAGAGTTGGAAGATTAGCCGCAGTGGAGGCTCACAGCCTTGGTGCAAAGAGAGGGAGAGGGCATGGAAGAAATGAAAAAGAGGGTTGAAGAGTGGGCAGGCCAAAATTAGCAAGGAGCGAAGACCTTGGCGCATTGCTTGGCTCTGGTAGAGAAAGAGAAAATCCGAGCATAAGACAGAGTAGAGGCAGCCCAAGTGGCCTTCCACACTCAACAATGAATCTTCCTGAACACCTTGATGGATGCCACTCATGAGGAGGAAGGGGAGTCCTTGGAGGCAGTAAAAAAGAAACTAAGCATAGCACGCAGAGCCCTGCGAGTAGGGCTACACATGCCCTCCCAACCCATTACAGTGGGGCTAAGCCCAGGGGAATAACGTAGGTATTTGCTATCAACCGGCCTAAACCCCCAGAGAATTGATGCCCTGGGGTTCGTAGAAGGGATGCAACAGCAAGAGCACCCAGGGAGTAAGATAGAACTGCACATCGACCTAGGCGGATTCAAAGAAGAAGTGGTTCTACAACCCCCTTCACCCCATCTTGAAGGGCAAGGACAGCCTTCACAGACGCATCTGCGGAGAGGAAAACTACCTTGAGGAAGAAGAGGAGGAAATTGGTGGAAGAAGCCAGACATATATTAAGAGCTAACCCTATGGCCCAGCCCTCTGTACCCCTCCCGCCATGCCCAAATGACATGCCTCCCAGTTTTCATGCAGATATCATACTCTAGGAGAGACAGGAACAAGAGAAGCAGCCCTTCACCTTTAGCTTCCTCATCCCCAATGCCCTGCGCAAAGTCCTTTCCACTAAAATAGTGAATGAGGTGATCAACATCGGAAGCTGACTACGCCAATAGTGACTGAAGGAAAGAGAAGAATCCCACCCTCTAGGGCACGAGGATGCAGAATACTGGCAGAATAAAGTTTTTGAAGTGCCTCAGTGTTGGGGGTAAAGGCGCCTCTACCTAGCCGCCCGTGTATTACTACACTGACAGTCACCGCCACTGCACACTGCAGGTGGCGAGAACCCATCACCATCACTTTATTCTTTATTATTTTAGTGATAGTTTGAATAAAGGAAGGCCCGGTCACACATTGTGACTGTTGGAGTTCCCATTTCTTGTCTCTCTCTTTCTTGCTCTTGCTTTCCCGCCATAGCTCTCAAGTCCAAGCTTCGATCCATCTCTCCCTTTCAACTAGTATCAGAGCTCGGCTTCCTGACTTTTGAGCTTGGTTCGTGGCATTCTCAGCTTCCCATCGACTCCCTACTCGCATTGGGTCTCCTTCTCGGCAGCCATATCCGACTCCTTCGAGCTCCCATCACTCCCCGACTTCTCGAGCACCTTCTTGGCATTGTTGGGCACCTTTAGGGAATTATATCAGAGGTATTTGATTATTTTCTTTAGGGTTTACTTCAGTTCTCAGGTCACACAGGCTATGAACAGTTTGGGGCAGCCACCATTGAAGCTCCATTGCTTCATATCTTCATTGCTCTTACTCAAGAACCCTCGAGGCTTGGTGTGTGCCCCCTTGGGCACCTACTTGAGCCCCTAATCCACCCCAGGTGTGCCACATGGGCTGCAGGCCTCCTAGGATAGCAGCACGTTGTTTGCACCTATTTCCAGGTTGCTCTACATCAGCTCCACACCGGTCCTCCTCAAGCTCTAGGCCATTGGGCACTTCCACAGTCTTCATTTGAGGCATTTGAACATGCTTTGATGCTTGGTATTGAAGGCTGAGCATTGACAGTACTTCTGGGCTGATTTAGCACTATTTTGGGACTATCATAACAGTCCATAGATAGTTTATAACAGTGCTATAGTAACATTTGATGCTTATGCTTTCCTGGCCCGATTGGTCCCATATGATGCCTACATGTTAAGGGAATGTATGCCTATTGTTTGGCAACCATTTGGCACTGATTTGGGACTGCAATTTCTAAGTTTTTGATAGTAATTTTATGCTGTAATAAAAGCGGGCTGAAGCTATTCTACATGCTTTGGGTTATGCCTATTGGTTCTGGCCTATGTCTTGGTTATATGCCATGAAGTATTGATCTTTAGGGTACGACTTCGAGCTTCAATTTCATTCCGGATGCTTTTGTAAGAGCTTTGACATTATGCACTCATTGACATGGTTCATGCTTGATAGTGGTATATGCTTTGACAGTGATGCTCCTTGGGTTTATGCATACCCATTGCCTACGGCTTGATGCTCATGTCACGGTTGATTACCCTATGCATACATTTAGCTTGAGTGCTCATTGAAGCTCTACCTTGGATGCATTTTGAATTATTTGGAGTAGTCTTGGATGTTACTTGGCTTGTCAGAGTTTGGATTGGGATGTATTTGATGTCTTACATGCTTATGGATGCTACATACAAATGCTCTACCGCCTACATGTTCGGGATGTACTACTGATGTATTGTCTTAGACTTATGTCATTGGCATTGTGTCTTGCCTTGGCTTGAGCTCTTGTGTTCGTACATACGGCTTTTGTGCCAGTGGGAGCATCCTTGAATGCTTATTGGACATTGAGCAGGCAATACTTTTATGCATTGAGCAGTTACATGCTATTGAGCAGTTACAGACACTTGAGACTTTGGGATTTCTTACCCTTTGGGATGATACATTATATGTCTTGGTTTACTGTATGCTTATGAGCTGGGTCTCAATTTTGGATCCGTATCTTTGTGAATTGACACCTACTTGTGTCAAGTCTTGGTAGTGGCAGGAACACTTTGCCCCGTTGACTGGGGGGTGTGCCTACTCACTGGCAGATGTTTGTATGACATACTTGGGTGTTGGATTCATGCTTATCAACAGTCATATGCTTATGCTATGCCCCCATGATTCCGGCTTTGGTCTTGACAGTATCTGATTGCCTTCGAATCCGATTTTGGCATAGTTAGCTCTCTTTTACTGAAATCTGTAATTTATTACATCAAGCATATATGTATGGACTGACATGAATTTTTCATGCTGAAAAATTATGAAATGATGTACTTTCACTAGTACTTGGTGGGCAGCACCTTTGGTTCCACTTTTCTTGCCATTTTTCCTCGATTTTGGTGATTTTTTGGTCATTTTCTGTAGTAAACAACAAGCAGTTTTGAACTGTCTACAGTCTTCCAGCTTGCATTATGGCGAGTTTGTCCACTGATCATGTTATTTTCAACATCACTAAGCTTGATGGTATGCATTACTCTTATTGGAAGAGCCAGATTTGGTAGGTGTTGGTGCAAAAATCACAGATCAAACCTTTGAGGTTGACCGGGCATCTGCCTGCAACTATGCCAGATGAGGAATGGCTTGATCTTGATGAGTTATGCAAGTCCACTATTGTCTTATCTCTCACTAACAGGTTCACTACAATGTATTTGAGGAAGAACAGAGTGCATGGCAGTTGTGGGATAAAATCAAGAATATCTATGACAAGAAAAGTCCAGCAAGTCAGATGTATTGGTTGAAGCAGCTTATGGATCTGCGCATGAAGGAGAATTTGACTATGTCTACTCATTTGAGCCAGTTCCATGCTATACTCAAGAACTTTACCTCGCAGGACATCACTTTGCAGAGGATGTCACTCCTCTTTTCTTGCTTGGTACTCTTAATGAGTCATGGGATGTATTCCGCACTGCATTATGTGCCTCTATTGCTACCTTGAAATTATCTGATGTTGAGAGTGCTCTTCTGCAGGAATAGGTTAACCGTAAGAATTTGGATGCCTCTCGTGTGTCGCATGCTATGATAGTTAGAGGCAGGAATGATGGATATGGAAAGCATGGCAGTGGTAGTGGCCATGGACGGGATTCTCAAAAATCTCGGTCCAAGTCTCGTGGGAAGTCACGTAGCAAATCCCGTGGCAGGAATGCAGATGTTACTTGTCACCATTGTGGGAAAAAGGGCCATATTAGGCCATAATACCATGAATTGCGCAATAAAAGGCGCAAAGATAAGGGGAAAGACAAAGTTAGGATAAGTCTTCTGATCACAGCATAGTGCTTGCAAAGTCCAGTGTTAAAATTGAAGAGATCAATGTTATGCAGCCTGAGGATATTGATGATGATGATTATATCCTAGCAGCTTCTTCTAATGCTTCCAAGATGACAGAGATACACTCTATGTATGCACAGTGTTGGCTCTTGGACTCAGGTGCGTCCTTTCATGTGACACCTTGCCGAGAGTAGTTTCATTCATACTGTTCTATGCGCTTGGGTGATGAGAGCTCTCTTGATATTGTGGGCATTGGTGATGTTAGGCTGCAGTTTCCCTTTGGCAGCAGTTTTGTTATGTAGGATGTACGTCATGTACTTGCTTTGACACGCAGTCTCATGTCAGCTGGACACCTTGATGATGCAGGATATCATGTATGTTTTGGAGATTCTGCACGGAAGATCACTCGTGGCAGACTTGTGATTGCGAGAGGTGCCAAGACTGGCAGCCTCTATCCCCTGATTGTATTAGCTTCTTCCCTTGATCATGTTTTGTCTGTGGGTTCTATCCCACATGTATCTCTTTGGCATGCCCGCTTGGGCCACATGTCTTTGAAGGGAATGAAAATGCTTTCCGGTTTGCAGTACTTACTGCCCCTTGATTATGCATGTTTTGATTCATGTGAGCATTTTCTTTATGGTAGGCAGACTAGGTCTATGCATAAGAAGTCTGGTAGGCCACGCATGAGTGAACCCTTGGCATTGGTACATTCGGATGTCTATGGGCCCATGCCTTGTCAGTCTATGGGTGGTGCAAAGTATTTTGTTCCTTTCATAGATGATTTTTTACGAAAAGTTTGGGCTTATCCCAATAAGATGAAATCCGATGTCTTGGCTATGTTTCAGAGATGGCTTGCATTGGTTGAGAACCAGTCTGGGTATAGGCTAAAATGCCTAAGGACAGATAATGGGGGTGAGTATGTCTCACGTGCTTTTGAGCAGTTATGTGATGAGAGGGGTATTAAGTGAGTTGACTGCCCCCTACACCCCCCTAGAATGGTTTGGCTGAGCGGACGAATAGAACCATCCAGGAGTGTGTCCGTAGTATACTTAGCCACGCAGGCCTACCACAGAGCTTTTGGGCTGAGGCAGTTAGTACAGCTGTGCATGTCATAAACAAATCACCTTCTAGTGGTTTGGATTTCCAGGTTGCAGAGGAGGTATGGACTGGAAAACCTTCCTCTTATGCGCATCTTTGTGTCTTTGGATGTGAGGCATTTTTCCATGTGCCCAGGGATAAGAGAAGTAAGTTGGATCCTAAAAGTGTCAAATGCATTTTCCTTGGTTATGGGAATGCATGCGAGATGGGTTACCATCTCTGGGATCCACAGGCGCGGAAAGTCATCTGCAGTCATGATGTAGTATTCCATGAAGACAAGATGCATAGGCAGCCTGAGAGAGTTGTTGAGATCCGCATGGTCATATTTCAGGAGGAGCCAAGATTTCCTGCACAGCTAGTTGGATAGCCTACAGCTTCACCAGATGCTCATGGTTAGGGCATTGAACAAGCAGCTGGACAGACAGCAAAGCCTGCTGTGAGACGGTCTACTAGAGATAGACGTCCACCTGATAGATTTTAGCCCTAGATACACTATGTCTTGGTTACAGATGCAGGCAAGCCTTTCACTTATGATGAGGCTATGTGCAGGGGTGAAAGTCACTCCTGGGAGAGGGCTATACAGTCTAAGATAGACTCCTTGCATCAGAATGAGACTTGGGATTTGGTTTCCTTGCCTACGGGCAAGAAGGCTTTGCCATGCAAGTGGGTGTACAAGTTGAAAAGTACCCCTGGACACCCCAAGCTGGCATACAAGGCTAGATTGGTAGCAAAGGGTTTTAAGCAGGAGCATGGTGTGGACTTTGATGAGGTCTTTTCTCCTATGATTAAGATGACCACCTTGGGCATAGTCTTGGCTTTGGTTGCTCAGCTTGACTTGAATTTATACCAGATGGATGTCAAGATGACTTTCTTACATGGGAACTTGCATGATGAGATTTATATGGAGCAGCCTAAGGGATTTGCAAAACCTGGCAGGGAGCACCTAGTGTGCAAATTGAAGAAAAGTCTTTATGGCTTGAAACAGGCACCTAGGGAGTGGTATCATAAGTTTGATGCCTTTATGCAGTCACAGGGCTATAGCAGGAGTGCTATGGATCCGTGTCTTTACAGAAAGAAAGCCCGTGATGGTTCTTTATTGATTTTGGTCCTCTATGTAGATGATATGCTGATAGCAGGGAAAGCTCATGATGAGCTAGATGCTCTTAAGGCTTAGCTTTGAGATGAAAGATCTGGGACAGGCCGCTCACATACTTGGTATGCACATTAGATGCGACAGGCATCAGGGACTCCTCTACTTGTCACATAGGGAGTACATTCATAAAGTCCTTGAGCGCTTCTGCATGCAGGACATAAAGCCTATTGGCTATCCATTGCCTTCTTATGTGAAGGTATCACAGGCTGATTATCTGCAGACAGATGAGGAGAGGGCCGAGATGGACAAGATTCCCTATGCATCTGCAGTGGGCAGTCTTATGTATGCCATGATAGCCACTCGTCTAGATATTGCATTTGCAGTTGGTGTTGTGGCACACTATATGGCTACACCTGGAAAGAAGCATTGGGATGCCGTGAAGGGTATCATGAGGTACCTGAAGGGCACTGCAAATATGTGCATATGCTATGGCAGCCAGGATACAGGAGTCGACGGGTACACCGACTCTGATTATGCAGGACATGCAAATAGTAGGAAGTCCACTTCCGACTATGTATTCACATATGCTAGAGGTGTTGTTTCTTGGATGTCCAGGGTACAGAAATGCACGGCCCTTTCTACTACAGAGATCGAGTATGTTGCAGCCACCACTGAGGCTTGCAAGGAGGCCATTTGGTTGGGTCATTTGGTTGCTGACCTTGGTATTGATGCTATCCCTACACTGCATTCGGATTCTATGGGTGCCATTCAGTTAGCCAAGAATCCGGTCTTCCATGCAAAGACGAAACACATTGAGGTGAGGTATCACTTCATACGTGGGGTCGCTGAGGACAAGTCTGTTGATCTTGTCAAGATCTCGACTAACCAGAATCCTGCAGATCTGCTCACGAAAAACCTCTCTACAGAGTGCTTTGCCTTTCTTAGGAGGTTAATGGGCGTGGGATGAGATGACATCTTTCCTCATCCTATTGTACATGTGTACTGTCTTTTTTTCTTTTTCTTTTTCACTCCTCACTAGGGCAGATTCGCCTTTAAGTGGGAGGTTGTTGGGGGTAAAAGCGCCTCTGCCTAGCCGCCCATGTATTACTACACTAACAGTCACCGCCACTGCACAGTATAGGTGGTAGGCGCCCGTCATCGTCACTTTGTTCTTTATTCTTTTAGTGATAGTTTGAATAAAGGAAGGCCCGATCACACATTGTGACTGTTGGAGTTCCCATTTCTTGTCTCTCTCTTTCTTGCTCTTTCTCTCCCGCCATAACTCTCGAGTCCAAGCTTCGATCCGTCTCTCCCTTTCACTCGGTCCGTGCCCAGATATGAGTGCCAACCAGTGTGGCAAAGGTGCATCTGTGATGACAACGTATTCTCATGGATGGCCTTCTGTATCACTCTCCCTTCTTTGGAGAGGAATGACCCTGCCTACATGGCATACCCTCGACGAATACAAGTAGACTTTGATGCAAATGCCCATGGCCATTACGACTTCCCTGTAATATATAACCCTTGTACCACCACTTTAGCCCAGGCCCTCACCTTCACCTCCGACAGCTTAGATGCCACCATGACACACTTTATCACTGATTTCTCATCCTGCTCGGATCTTGCCTTCATCACCACTTGTAACTATCTTAGGCTCCTAAAAATCCTACTTAGGCAAGACCCCATCCCGGCCAAACGCAGCCTTCCCCCACTCTTTTTTGATCCTAACGCAATCGACAACTGCGCGATGACCCGCCTGATGATGCGAGCCAGCCTCGTCCCTTCTTTTTGCCTCGATGTTCTTGAAGACATGAGCAACATCCGGTTCACTCGCTGTAGCCATCCTTTTCTCTCCACCACTCCCCTCCAGGTTTGCTTGAACCTTAAGAATTTCATGCAGAGCTAGAGATTTTTGAGCCATTCCATCAAATCTCCTTTACCACCCCCCTGAGGACGAGGACTAACAATTCCCTACTACTAAACCCAACAAAAAAAAAAGGATATGCACGTAGGTCGCGGTACATGGCTCACCTAGGGGTCCTTAAGTTAGGCATGTTTGGTGACCTTGATTGGCCGGCCCCATTCCTACCCCCTAGCCCTTTTTTGCCCCCACTTCATGCTTAAGGTACCCCAAGGGTAGGACACACCTAGGGAGGTAACACTCGCTTATGGTTAGACCTGTCACCCTACGCTACACTCACTGCACCTCCCTACCGCAGGAACGGGATCCTCAACTGTCACGACATCACCTAGGCCTACCTGTGGTTAGACCTAGCTCCCTGTTCCACTAGCAGAAACACAAGGCACCCCACAGTAAAGCAAACACTCCCCTTAGGTAGAGCACCGCACTTTCTCCTCTCAGATACTGCAAGATGTGCCAAACCATCAACTTTGGAGGCCCATCATCCACTTGACATTATTGCCCACACTTCCACGGTAGCCCAGTCCACATATGGCCCTACCATCACCTGACAAACAACTTGCTAACTGCCTACCCTTCCCCAACAAATAGCTGACTTGCCAACCTCAAATCGAAATGGTAGAAAAATGAAGGAAAAAGAAAAAAAAGAATGGAAAAAGAGCAAAGGCATAGAGGCGGCCTCAAAAACTAAATTGAGGAAAAAAGAGCAATTTTAAAGAAAAGGCACCTCAAAAACTCTAAAAACTCTTGTAAAAGAGTGCAAGGCTCCCTCCTGTGCTACTTAAAAGACTAGATGGGTATAGGCTTAGGGCATGAAGCAAGAAAAGGGAATTAGAAAAAGGGACCTTTCCACAATGGCCGGTCATATAAAAAGGGATGGACGCCCATGGGGGTTTTAGGGTTTGTATATATAAAGCTCAAAAAGTGAATGAAAGCTCATTCTTTGGTGTGTGGCTAACAAGAGTCCTCTCTTCTTCTCTTCATCTTGCTTGTGTGTGTGTGCTCTTGAGGGAGGGACTGCGAGAGTGTGAGGGAGTGAGTGAGTGTGTGGGAGTGAGGGATCAAGAGGGTGAAGCTCTTCACCATCTCCTCTTCTCTCTTCTCCTCTCTTCTCTTCTCTTCTCTTTCCTCACACATGGCTATGGTGGATGGAGCTTGGAGATGGAGGAGGCTTGAGCTAGCATCTAGGATCGTGGAGCTACTAACTTGTGTGAGGTATGAGGCAACTACACCCCGAGAGGATCGACAGCGCATCGGCTAGGTGAGAGATAGCCATGAGAGCTCGCTTGGAACGCTTGAAGCAATAAGCGGTTCGTGGGTCTTGGCGGTTGAGCAAAAGCTCCCACAAGATTGTCACATTACAAGGTCACTGGAGCATCCACTTGTATGTCCAAATTAGCCATAAGCTTGAGCAACCATGCAATCTCACATGTTGCCAATGCAGCATCCCTGTACTTTTCCTCAATGCTAGACAATGCAATAGTTGGTCGCTTCTTACTGCTCCAGCTGATCATTCCACTTCCAAATCCAAAGGCACAACCACGTGTAGATCTACGATCTTATGAGCATCCTACCCAATCCACATTTGTGTAACCAATGAGTTTCATGACCTTATCCTTCTCATAGAACATCCCATGATCTACAGTGGACTTTACATACCACATAATCCATCTAACAACATCCAAATGTGGCTTTCTGGGCTTCTGCATGAACTTACTTATGAGCCCAACTGCATAACTCAAATCAGGCCTTGGGATGGCTAAGTAGCTCAAGCTTCCAACCATCTGCATGTATATAGTCACATCATCAATTTCAGCTCCAGTGCTAATGTCCAACTTGACATTCTGATCAAGAGGTGTATCCATTGGTTTACATTCAGCCATGCCATATTTCTTCAGCATTTCCATGGCATAGTGTTTTTGCATTAGCTATTAACCATTTTTAGCCCCTTCATCACCTCAATACCCAAGATATACTTCAAATCACCTAAGTCTTTCATGTCAAATTCAGATTTCAGCATCTGCAAAACATGTTGTATCCCCAAGTCATCATCACTTGTGATTATCAAGTCATCAACATAGATGACCAGCACTACCAAGCCTTTTTCTGTCTTTTTCGTAAATAGACTATGATCACCCCTGCCAACAGTAAATCCCAAACTCTGCAAGTAACTACTGATCCTTGCATACTAGGCTCTCGAAGCCTGCTTCAGGCCATACAATGCTTTTTTCAGTTTGCATACATAATGCTGAAAATCAGGGTGTATATACCCTTCATGCTGATCCATATAAACATCCTCTTCCAAGTCACCATTGAGGAATGCATTGTTCATGTCCATCTGCTATAATTTCTAGCCTTTAGTAGCAACCAATGCGATCACTGTTTGTATGGTTGCCATCTTGGCAACATGGTTGAATGTTTCCTCATAATATAACCCATACTGTTGAGCATATCCTTTAGCAACCAGCCCGGCTTTGTACCTCTCTACACTGCCATCATCCGACTTGCATTTAATCTTGTAGACCCATTTGCAGCCAATGGTCTTCGTTCCTTCTAGCAATGGCACAAGATCCCAAGTACTATTTTTAGCCAAAGCATCTATCTCCTCATCTATAGTTGTGCACCAATTTTTATCCATCACTACTTCAGTAAATGTAGCAAGCTCTTTGACCTCTGTAACCTTTGTCATATAAAGAAAATGCTTTGCAAAAAAACCATTGTAAGTTAACCTATCCATAGGGTACCTGACTCTTTGCGATCGTCTAAGCTGTGGTGCACTACTCGATTTCTCTCTCTCATGAGGCGAAATGTACTTGTTCTGCCTAGTACCAGGCATACACACTATTGAAATACCAAGCTCACTATCTAGACTATAAGCTAAGTCATAGACTGAAGTCATCCTGCCAGGTGTCATCATACAAGATATATCATCAAGGACTTTTTCTTTTCCTTTGCTATCCACAACATCATATCTCCCCCTCGCTAACATAGTGGTGTCAGTGGATGGTGAGCTAGAGCTCCGCAATCTCCCTGTTCTCCATGGAGATACTATCGAACCACTAGGGCTTGTCATTGCAGTACTCTGATGTGAATCAACTGTAGAAACATGTGTAGAAGGCATATCCGATGGCACTGCAGCTAGTGATGCATACCAAGAGGCCATCTCATCAAATATAACATCTCTGCTGACTAGTGTCTCCTGAATAGAGGGATCATAACATTTATATGCCTTCTTCTCCTGTAAATATCTAATAAAGACACACTTATGTGCTTTCAGATCCAACTTTTTCCTTTTCTCATCAGGTACGTGCACATAAGCAAGACATCCAAATGCTTTCATGTGACTGATATCAAGCTTGTAGCCATACAACTTCACAAATGGTGTTAAATCATGAATACCTACAGTGGGAGTCCTGTTCACGATATACATGGATGTCATAATAGTCTTAGCCTAATAATAGAGTGGTATACTCTTCTCATTCATCATTGCACAAACAGCTTCCATCAATACCCTATTCTTCCATTCAGCTACCCCATTCTAATGTGGAGTGTAGCTGCATGTAAGCTGCCTACATATGCCATTTTCAGCCAAAAAATTATCAAACTCATTTGACACATACTCCCCACCATTGTCAAATCTCAAGCAAGAGATATAACAATAAAATTCCTTTTCCACCTGCTTTTTAAATTGCTAAAAAATAGCAAACACCTCATCCTTTGTTTTCAGTATATAAACCCAAGTATAGCGACTGAAGTCATCAATGAATGTCACATAGTACTTGGAGCCTCCCATAGATGCATTATGAGCTTGCCCCCACACATTAGAGTGTACTAACTGCAACGGTCGCGTACTATTTCTTACATGCCTAACAAATGGCAACCTCGATTGTTTACCAAACTAACAAGCATCACAGACATGACCAATATCTGTATGTTGAAACTTGGGTACACTTGTCACAAGTAGTTTCTTCTACATCATTTGCAGCCACTGAAGATTAACATGTCCCACTCTCTTATGCCATATTTCCAAGTCTCTAGCTGTGCCAGAGCTATGGGCAAACATTGCTGATTTGAGCTATGTCAAAGTGGCATCAAGAGTAAATATCCTGCCATTCCTATGACCGTGAGCAATCAAGTTGCAGCCATTACCAAACTCCTCAATGAAGCATCCATACTTGTTAAATTGTACCTGAAAATCTTGCTCAGTCATTAGACCCATAGACAATATATTTTTAGTAATTGATGAGACATGCAATACATCATGTAAGTTCTTCTTCCTACCATCTTGGATTACCAAAGGTACTTTGCCTTTATGTTCTATTGTATGTTGCGTGTCATCCCCTATGCATACATAGCCATTCCTCTCAGGCACCATGTCAATAAAACCAGTCACCATGAGGCATCATATGATTCAATGCCCCTGAATCAATGTACCAAATTGCATCCTCACGAGACTTCTCAGTAGCCTTGTCTTTCACATATGTCATGGCAAACAATCTATCCCTAGATGCATTTTCTGCTTGACTGGACGATGCATAATGTCTATGTTGTTTGCCTCTTTGATTGCCCTGCTGCTTCTAGCAGTCCTTGGCAATATGACCATTGTCAGATGGGCGCTGTTGTTTCTAGGAGCCTCTGCCTCTAGGGCTATATCCCCCCTACCTCTAAAATTTCCACCTCCTCTTGCATTTGAACCCTGTTGGTTATTATGACCATAAGACACATTTTTCTGGCCTCCTCTACCAGAACCATAACCTCTACCATGGCTGCCACGACTGTGTTGATGTGAATAAAAGACATCATCCTTGTTCTTGGAGCTGCTAGAACCTGTAGACAATCCAAGTTTAACCTCTTCATGAATAAGCAATGCAACTAGCTCATTGAAATCCTGGCATTTCAATCCGCATAGAGATGGAAGTATCAAATGACTTATATTCAGATCCCAAACCATTTAATGTCACCGCAACCATGTCTTCACCCTCAACTTGTATGCCAATGGATGCCAAGTGATCTGCAATAGTCTTAATATCTGTGATGACATAAGCTTGTATAGATTTGAATCAATGCTGGAAACACACACACACACTCTCTCACTCTCTCTCAACGTCAGGGCATGAAATGAGATTTTCCTTGTCCCCTTGGCTCTTAAATCCCTTCCCGGGTAAGGTTTTGATGTCCCCAATCACTCACTTATCAACATTAATATCCCAAGCATTCGTTTTTCCCATTTTTGCATGACTTGTGCCCTGTTTTACCCCGTTTTATAGCAGCAAGCCCTATGCTTTTCCTATTCGCTTTCCTAATCCTAACCTACTCTAAATGCAACAATGGTCGAAGGCAAAAAATTGAAATGATTTCTCCATCTTTTCCAATCATCAAACCAGCAAAATAACCCAAAATACTTAATCGTTTCGAAGATCAAAAACCCAAACTTCCTACCTACCTCAAGCTACGGTTCGGGGATGCATCCATTACTTCCATGCTCAATATGAGGCATGCGAGTGCTCAAGCTTGAATCCGTTGGTTCCGACAACGGAACCAAAATGTGGGAGCTTTCGCTCAACCGCCAAGACCCATGGACTGCTTATTGCTTCAAGCATTCCAAGCGAGCTCTCATGGCTATCTCTCACCTAGCCAACGTGGAATCGATCCTCTCGGGGTGTAGTGAGCTTACCTTGATGCCGAAATGAGTTGCCTCCTCCCTCACACAAGTCGGTAGCTCCACGATCCTAGATGCTAGCTCAAGCATCCTCAAGCCTTCTCCATCTCCAAGCTCCATCCACCATAGCCACATGCGAGGCAAGAGAAGAGAAGAGAAGAGAGGAGAAGGGAGAAGAGGAGACGGTGAAGAGCTTCACCCTCTTGATCCCTCACTCCCACACACTCACTCACTCCCTTACACTCTCACACTCCCTCCCTCAAGAGCACACAAACACAAGCAAGATGAAGAGAAGAAGAGAGGACTCTTGTTAGCCACACACCAAAGAATGAGCTTTCATTCACTTTTTGAGCTTTATATATACAAACCCTAAAACCCCCATGGGCATCCATTCCTTTTTACATGACCGGCCATTATGACAAGGTCCTTTTTTCTAATTCCCTCTTCTTGCTTCATGCCCTAAGCCTATACCCATCTATTCTTTTACAAGTGGCACATTAGGAAGCCTAGTGCTCTTTTACAAGAGTTTTTAGAGTTTTTGAGGCACCTTTCCTTTAAAATTGCTCTTTTTGCCTTAGTTTAGTTTTAGAGGTCGCCTCTATGCCTTTGCTCTTTTTTCGTTCTTTTTTTGCTTTTTCCTTCATTTTTCCGCCATTTCGATTTGAGGTTAACAAATCTCAATAGTGTACTCCTAGCAACAAATCCAGTGTATCATGCCAGGACTAAACACACACTGAGATACACTACCGTTTTATCAAAGAGATGATTCTTGCAGGGAGAGTAGATCTCATGCATGTGAAGATGGATGAGCAGGTAGTAGATACCTTTACTAAGTCTTTGGGTAAAGATAAGTTTAGTGTTTTTCGATAGCTACTTGGTGTGCAGAGGCTGTCTTGAGCTAAAGGGGGAGTGTTGAGACTTCAAGCTTGTGTGTGTGACCACCCAGAGAGTCTTAGCTGTATCTAGCTCTATCAGCAAGTGTGGGACATTAAATAAGTTCTTGGATTAAGGCTATGTGTGAATGGTCTTACAGACCTTAGAGTGTTGTAATCACTTCAATTATATGGGTAATTGAATATGAAGAAAATGAGTGGAGAATATACGGTTCCTCTTCGTGGCTCCAATCCTTTTGTCTCTATCTCTCTCTCTTCTAACAAAGGCAAGGGTATTTGAGCATAGTATGGTGCTATCTAGCTTGGCATAATCCAATTTTAGAAATCAGGGTTGTATTCCAAGTAGGCATGACGATTGAGATTACGAGGGTGCATACTGGGTAATGTAAGTTAGGACATCGGTTAGAAAATCACATGAGTTAATACAGCTAGCCACATGTAGCTCCTCTTTCGTAAGGATGCGTTCAATGTAAGGGTGGTCGTCTAGGTGTTTGTTTCGAGTGATGGCCAAGACCCTGAAAAAAGTTGGTGCTACGTAAGTTGGGTCATACTCGGTTGTTTTAATTGCATGTCATTGCTTAGCATTAGTAATTACTTGGCAACCCTGTTTCTCCCATTGGAGGCATAGGTTACACAATTTTTGTAAGAACAATGAGCTAGCGTTAGCAAGGCGAGGGAGTTCCTCAAGCTCAATGGGTGACGCATACCTTTGGAACTTGTGGTATGATGTTATTAGCCGTTTGATGAGCACGTGCTCTTTTGAAATTTCACTATTACGGATCAACTCCTTTGTGACCTTGGGGAATTTTACGGTCATGAACTCCTATTCTTCCCAAGCGCAGGATAAGGAATGAACATCAGAGGCAAGGGGTTCATTAAGCAAGCCAAGGTCAAGTCTTTCGTGACTCCTAGCGAATGTGGTAAAGGTGTTATCCAAGAGCTTGATGCAAGTCACCAAGTCATCTCCCATATTATCAACAAGGTCCTTGTTGGCAACCGATAGAAATGAACGTCACTCATAGAAAGGCCTAAGACCTGCTGGTGGTTGGGGTGGTATTGAGCTAGATAGTGATGGTTCAAGGGGCAGTGGACTAGACAGTGGTGTATCTAAGGGTAACTCCATAGTTTGATCTGTGTGTCCAGTGCTACTTTGGAGTACTAAGGGTGGCTCTAGTGAAATAAATGGTGCGTTGCCTTCCTCTTGTGCAGCCATTGGGGTGCCAAGATCTCTCGACTTAGATGATTCAAAGGTATCAGGCTACTGCATTGGTCGATAGATCGGTTGGGGTTTTTTGACCGCAATCATCGTGGGTTTTGTGGGTCTTGCAGCTTAGGTTTTGTGGGTTGTCACTGCCTTAGATGGAGTGTGGATGCTTGGGGATGGGGTGGCAATCGATGGTCGTGGTTGGGCTATGCTTCTAGGATTTCCCTTCTTAGGCACCCATATCCAAGTGTTGCCTTCGTAGTATCCTTGGGCTCACAATAGATCTTTGGGGATCCATCGCGGCTTGATTGTGCACCTACATTGATAGCGTCGGGTCGGTCTCGTTTTGAATGATAGTTGTTAGCCTTGTGAGGCTGTGTTTGCTTGCTTATGAGCAGGTCACTTTTGGTGCCTTGGTACCCATTTAAGCATGGGATTTGTGGCTTTGGGGATGGCCTTAGTTGATGGTGGTTTTGTAGTCTAGGTGGGTTTGGATGACTCACGACCCCCCTTCTTAGGCTTGGTCCAAGGTAGCTCTATATGTGGTGTAGCAGGCTTTGATGGAGCCTTGCTGCCCTTGCTGAAAGTTATCACGATTCAAACGTTGCCAATGGCAAGGTGAATACACTGCAGATTGCAATCTACATTGCAATGTGCTTGCTTCTTGAAAGTGCATCCTAATAGTGATTCTTGACCTGCATCCTTCGTATTTGGTAATGCATAGAAGATGATTGGTAGGCTCTCAGTCTTGATAGAGATTGCAATCTTGCATCTTCCTACTAGAAGTGCATATGACTTGCCCCCGAATGGGCTGAGTTTAGCATTGGTGGGTTGTAACTATGGCTAACCAATGAGGGTCCAATGAGTGTAAGTCAAGCCATTGAAGTCAACTCCCTCATTAATCAAGGCATCAAATGTGTGTGTGCACCGAGCGGCAGTTGTGATGCACATGTATGTTGGTGCTACTACCTCCTCATCCTCATCCTCGTCCTCTAGTTCGGTGATGGTGGCTATGCAAACATTGACAGGGGATTCTAGCATAGGGGGCTCACGCAATGGATGTGTGGGAGGGCAGTACTTCTTCATGTGATTGCCATTAAAGAAGCCTATGCCCTCACCTTCAAGCCTTTCAAGTTCTATGTTGCCCATCCTATTAATGGTGTGCACTAGGAAAGGTCCTAATCCTCAGAATTTCATTTTTTGCTTGTGACCCTTTACTGAGAAGAGAAAAACAAGGTCTCCCTTCTCAAAGTCACGTTGTTTGACGTGCTTGTCAAACCATATTTTCTATCGTGCTTTCTCACAAATTAGGGCGTGGGTGGCTATGAGCCGAGTCTTAGAGAGTCGTTCCAATTCCATGAGACGGTCGGTCCAAGATTCCTTCCTTTCCCATCTCTTCTGTACTAATATTCGTAAGCTAGGGACAAAGAATTCTAATGGCAAGATGGCCTCAGTCCCATAGGTTAGAGCCTAAAGGGCGTCTCTCCCACAGTCATTTTATAGGCTGTCCGATAGGCCCATAGTGCTGCCATAAGTTTGTTGTCGCAGTCACTTTATGAGGTGGAAACTACCTTCATTAAGTACATTGACTAAGATCTTGTTCTTGGCCATTAGCTTGAGGGTAGTAGTGTCGGGACCTAAAATGGGCCCGACATTGGCTCTCTAGCCGGACCTCGAAGACACACAAGACACCCCACACGGCCTCGTGCCCAAGAGCATCTAAGGCTCACACTACACTAAACCTTAATATTGATTTTGTATTTGTAATAGGACACAGTCCAACATTTACCTTCCCTTCTCCTAAGAGGGAGATTCCATAACATATAGGTATAATACCTCGTAGCACAAACATAGGGAATCACCTCTCAGTTGACTACCGCAGCTCCATTGCGGCTCTCCTACATCTCGAGGATTGGTCCCAAGATGCGCAGCCTCAACATATAAAACTCATGATACATAGTCCACGCTTTTCTTGTTTTGTATGATCCAAGAATATATAGATCCTCACCAAACAGTCCCAAGGAAACCGTACAACTAACCTACAGCTTAGGCTCCTTTTCACTCCACATATAAGCAATATCCTAGGAAGACAAATGCTATGCATTCCAAGACTGATACCATGTCATGCGCCATGTATAGTGCATATGATCCTAGTTCACAACCAATATTGATCAAATCAACATTTTGTGAAGTGAAAAAACAGCCCTTTCATGATCTTCACTAAACGTATGCTTCGATGTATGGAGACTAGCATTGATTTCTCGTGCTACTAGTCCCTTAAATTGAAATATTGCAATTCTAAATGAAATGCATAATCAAATATTTCAAAAATTCACACCTTCTCAGCCCTCTTAATCTCTTAACCTCACTTTTTCCCTCTAATGTTTAGGTTGTGATGCGTTGCATAGGTGTAGGGTTTTTTTTTGGTCATTTTTGATATATAAAGCAATAAAGGCACACTAAAACATAAAAACAAGGGTGACCTGAGTCTTAACCTCATGCCTCAACCTTGCCAAACATGCACACACATTAATCATATTTTCCCTATTTTTTGAAGAACAAAAACCTATTTTTTCCTCTTTTTAGCTATTTTCACTATTTATTTATAAATAAAATAGAGCATTTAGTGTTTTTTTTTTGTTTTTTTAGATCATAAAAACTGAGAATCACTCATTTTCTACATTTTATCCCATATGCATCTTTTTTATCAAACCCGAAATGACAAAAATCCCATTTTCTTTGTAAAATGCATATTTTTCGGGTTTTAGAAAATTATTTTCAGCATTATCACATTATGTATTCTGATTTTTCTGATGTAGACTCATCAAGCATACAGTAAAAAACATTCCTACCAATTTTCATCGAATATGAACATCATTTGGCCAATAAAATATAAAAAAAGAGCCATTTTCCTTCATAAAAGAGAGTTGCCGGTTTTTTTCCTCTTGTTGCGGGTTTTTAAAATCAGATTCAAGATAGCAAAAAAATCCACCATTAATGATCAGCCCTTCTCCAATCATCCATCTTTAGCCCCACTCGATTTGGAAGCAATCCGGTACACTGCCGGGACAAGCATTCATCAATGGGGCTTCTTCCACATGAATTGCCTCTTAGGGGAGAGAGAGGGAGGAGAGAGAAATAATGAAATTGGTTCTTCTGATTCAGGCAATCGTTGAAGGAGCGATCAGTGGCGATGGAGAGCAAAAAGCTTCAGCAGATGATGGGTGCAATCAGATCAGGGGGGTACATTGAGGTGAGATATGGCTAATAGCCCCCCCTCTCCCCCATTTCCTGTCATGTGCCATGAGGATGTCGTTGTTTGCAGCGCTCAGCTGAAAAAATGCCCCCCCCCCCCCCCCCCTCCCAACATCAAATTTTGGGGGGCCCCAATCGTCAAATTTTGGGGGGCCCCAAGGGGAGCCCCCAAGGGTCACACCCTTTCTTACACCTTAAGTCTTTTTAGATTTGACCTCTTTTGGTCTTGGCCTTCTTTTCCGGCCTATCCCCCCACGTCCGGCGTCGAACTCAGAGTCCACAAATTTTTGACAATCCGTCTTGAGGTCCCCCACTATCGAGCATCTCCTGAAGTCTCATCTGATAATCGAAAAAATTATGAAAATTCCACAACCGTTAGTTGGTATATCTTGAAGCACTTTCAAAACTTGCCTCTAACTTGCCACTTAAAATCGAATGGATTACAACTGCCGCCTTTGATGGAGTTTATTTTTCCCTTGAAATTCAAACATTTTGGCAAATTTTAAACACTTCATGGAGTCAAAAATCATTGCTCATTGGAGACCATGGGATAGGGCGACACAGCCCGTCGAACCCCACGAACAAATTTGCACATCAACACAACCACAAAGAGCATCAAACTGATACAAAAAATACTCAACAAAACACATCATAGCTCTCACCCTATCCCCTATCAAAACCAAGGCATGAAATCCATGAGGAGTAGACCTAGCACAAGCTGATAGAAAGCCCAAAGCTAGTCACTAACCAACTGTTCTAACACAGCCAAGCTAAAAAGAACTATCAAAGAGGTCATCCTAAGTGGTGGTCTGAACTACCATCCTAACAAAGAAGACTCAACTAGGAGCTTCTACTAGGTGAGGACTCCTATAGCCTGATCAAGAAATATTTTCTTTTAGCATATTTTTCCTTTTAGGCCTTTATTTTTCTATACTCGGGCATGCAAAAAGGAAGGAGCTGAGTGTAGTGAACCAAGGAGAACAGGGCGCTGGCCTTAGAACCTGTCTCGGTACCTAAAGGCCTACTAAGCCCTCGCAAGGTGACATTGAATCCTTTTCTAATGCTCACTTTTATTTTCACTCAAACCTTCCTTTCCTTTCCTTATTTTTATAGCTAGAGGCCACCCCCAGGAAGACAAGGCATCGGCCCCAGGAACTTGCCAGGCCTTCGCAAGGTAATGAATAACTGCTCAATGATTTTTCTTTCTTTCATTTCTATTTTTATAGGGGTTAGAACCCCTTTTTACACACCTTTGTATATGTATTTTTAGATAGGTTTAGAACTTGTTCTTCCTTGGATATTTAAGTGCATGCTTCTCTAACTGCCTCACACTAATAGGAACTCCTAGAACAGCCACTGAGCAGGTCAGTAGAACAGGGTCACTAGGATTGCCTTCTAAAACAAGTCTTTCAGCGCTTGACAATGCCTTTGCAGGAGCTAAGGACTAACTAGACCTCCTCTAGACATACCTAACCTAAACCTGGGACATCATGCCTTGATTGCCAGTCCCCAACAAACGAAAAGAAAGTACCCCTTGCATACACATATATCATTAATTGCTTAAGGAAAAAGAGAAAAGACTCAGAAAGGGGGACAAAACCACTTGGAATGGCCACAAGAAGCTCTTCCGCAGCAAAGGCTCCCTCCAAGAACTCCGTCAACCTGTATGGTGCAATTACTAAAACAGAAAACTATTAAATGTACTTGCACCAAATAGACATATGGCCCTCTTGGCCTATTTAAAAATAGATCATGGCACTACAAAATTGATTGGCCCTCTTGGCCTAATGAAATCAAACATTAAACATGCATAGGTTGTTTACAAACACCTCTAGCTCTCTTCTAAGCATATATTTGAAGATGGTGCACATTAGACGCTGAAAGGTTGCAGGTGAGTTCATTAACCCAGAGGGCATTACGATATAAGTGAAGACACCCCGCTCAGTGGCAAACACACTCTTGTGCCTATCATCGGGATGTACTTGTACTTGGTTATATCCTGAGAAGCCATCTAGAAAGCTATAGGCCTCTTTACCTGCTAACCTTTTGAGCACATGCTTCGTGCATGGTAATGGGTAATTATCCTTTTTTGTTTGCAGCATTAACCTTCTTATAGCTCACAACACTCGGATCTTCTCATTCTTCTTCATGACTATCACGATCGGTGATACCTAGTATGTGTGCTCTATTTTGTAGATGAATCCTACCCTCATTAGCTCATTGATTTCCTCCTTCATGGCTTGGGCATGTTTTGAATTCATAGGATGAGGTCTCTAGAATCCACTCCTTTGAGCTCATCTAAGGACTAGGCGAACACGTCCACGTACTCTTGCAAGGGCACAATGAGACTGACCTCCTCCCCCTCGGTCAAAAGTCGTCGCCTTCCCCTATCAAGTTGACTTTCTTGACCTTGGCGGGTCCCTCGATCGACTCACTTGTCTATCCTTTTCTTTTTGCTCCTAGTAGGATCACTACCTTGTCACCTTTCTTAAACTTTGTGAAATGTTTTGGTAGGTCCTACAGTTTCTTTTGTTGTTTTGGTTCCAATTCCTTAGTTCGTCCTCTCCTTTCTTCCTTCAATTGTTTGCGCCTCAGGTGGACTGGCAGGTCCCCCTTGGTGCGTTTGGTCCTAGGAGATCAGGGTATCTCTATGTCACTCTCCGTATTGACCTCCAATTAGAAATTAAACTCGCAATCCTCACTAGAGGAGGGAGTCTCCCTTGGTGGCCGTAACTCGATGGGTACATTCGTCCTAAGCAAGGGCACTACCAGTGGTTGGGCTATCCCTGTGTGTTCGTAATCTATTGCTCCCATGTGCTCCACAATCACACTCCATCCGCATGACTCCTCTCTTGATCTTGTAAGCACTCCCTTTCTGAGGCTTGGAGTCTGTTCTTATCTACTTTATCACCCTTCCTTCAGCGTCGTATTCTATGGTGTCTATTTCTTCCTCACTTTTCTCACTAATGGAATGGCAGTCCTTGTACTCATCATTGGAACTAGCTCCTTCTGACTGCTCGTCATCCCCTAGACTCTTGTCTCTAGCTTGCATCGGTGACTAAGGCCCAATTGCACATTAAGTTCAAGCCATGCACCTTCATCCATTTCCACTTAGGTTCATCTAGGAGGTCTCTAAGGGGCTTGAGATTAGCAGCAGGGTTGCCAATCAATTTGCCTATCAAATTCTTGGGGATCTTGTGAAGTTCTAGCATGTTGCTAGGAACATGGAAAGAGATAGGTCTACGTCGGCTGCTTGAGCTCTTGGCCATCATGTAGAGTGGCATTGTGGGCTTCTTCTTTGGCACTCTCACTGTCTTTGCAGCTTTTTTGTATGTCTTCTCTTCATCCGAGAATGGGAGATCGATGGTTGCTAGGACAGACATCCAATCTCACTCATCCTTAGGACAAGGGATGTATTTGGTCAAAGGTCTGTAAGGTCTTCTTATCGGTGCATCACCCTTGAGTATGGCAGGGATGGCATCTAGGTCAACCGGGGTTGTCTTCCAAGTGTCCATCTTGACCCTCACTGCTTCCATTAGGTTTCCTAAGAAGATCAAACTATTGCCCTAGTCTTTGACAACTCGAGCATTTCTCATCCAGGGTCTCGGCACAAGAATGTCATAGTCCACTCCCTTCATGTGACGATGAAGTTCACAGAGAACTGGACACCCGTAATCTTCACTGGCCAATTCTTCAGGACTCCAAAATGGCCTAACTTTCATTCCATTAGCTAGACTGAAATTGAACCTAGTGGTTTTGATAGGTAGGTTTCCCCAAACTTGGAGCACAGTATGGCTCAATACACTCACTCCTGCCCTAGTATCTACGATTCCCTTCCATGTTACATCTCCTAGGGCTAGGATAGGCAAGACTGTGTGCATCTCAGTGCCTTCCCAAAAGGCGTTGATGTGTAGTGACTTTGGCACTAAGTGAAGCGTCAAGCTAGGTATCTACGTGATTGCATCATGATATTACAAGTCAGTGGCAACATTAGTTCTTCCACCTAGTGTTTTAACTCCTACAATAGCATGGGGTGCTGTGCCTGAGCAGGTCTCCTAAACTTAGAGGCATTGGGGTGGTCACTAACATCACAAGGAGGTTGTTGGTTGTTTGCCTCTGTCCTAGGTTTGTGCTTCTTGGCCATTGGTCTTGATTGACTGGCTGGCCTGTAGGCCTGTAGCATCTAAACTTGGCCTAGGTGGCACCACCTGTGGCATGGGTGCGTCTCTCAACCTTGGTCGTGTAGGTGAGACTATCGTGCTCACACTAGAGAGATCCTCGATCTCATCCTCTAAGATAGGCTCAACATCGTTGAGGTGCTCTTGGGCTTCCTTTACCCACTCCTTAACTTTGTTTATTGCATCGAGTTAGTGCCTAGGGTGAGGATACTCCCCTACCTTGGCACTCCCTTTCAGCGGTGGTCTCTACCTCTGCATTCGTGACCTTCTTGCCAATCACTAGCATTGTCGCATCCTCAATCTTAAGCTTGACCTTTGCATCAGTCTTTTTCTTCCTTCTCCTTTCAGCTCTTCTTTCCTATTGAGGCTGCGTCTAAGTTGCTAGGCCTAGGCAATGATATGCCTACCTGCTTCGCTCGCTGGTCATGACATGCAGTGAGATGGGTGTGTCCTCATTGTCAAATGTCTCGACTCTAAATAGCTCCAAAGGCACTGATGGCATGATTACCGAGTTAGAGGATGGCTTCCTTCTGCTTGTTCTCTCTTTGAACAGTGTGACTAACAACACGAGATATGGCTTGGGTGACTACCAGCACGAGATTGGATCGTGGGTCGGTCCTGTGAATCCTCTACCCCTATCTCTACCTAATGCCATCATCGGTACTGGTTGATAGTCCATCAGGATTGTATTGCCCTCGAGACATAATGGTTCATGTAGGCTTCGTCTTCGTTAGGCTCCTCCATGTAATATACTGGAGCATCACTTGGTGGATGGGTTATGTAGGGTCCTGCTAGCTTGGGTATGCTTATCGGGTTGCTCTCCATCCTAGGGATGGCCAGTTTCACATCGTTTGGTGCTAGGAGCACTAATTGGGCTCCTCTTTTGTAGAAATTTGGTGGCCTAATTTCCTAGGTATGGCAAACTGTATTGTTGGACATAGGGGAATCTCCTAGGCAACCTATAATGCATGGCATCATGGCCAAACCTACCACAATTTGCACAACAAGGCCTAGATCTAGGATCCTGGCACTCGATCGAAAGGTAGTTGCTGCCACAATGCACACATTGGACACGTGGTTGCATTGGTTTCCTCACCAATTCATGCAGTTGTGCTAGCTCCATCCTTACCTTGGCTAGCTCCTGGCCTTGATCTATATTTTTCCCCTTGTCCTGTGTGCTAGGGGCTGATCTCTTGCTAGAGGTTGTGGTCCTCTCTGAGGTTCGTTGACTAGAGTTATCGCAATTATCGCAATTGGAGCTTCGAGAGCTTCGCTCTTTGAGCTAGTCATCCACCCTAATTGCTTTGTTAAAGACCCTAGATAGTACGTCTTGATGCAAGTTGGAGTTTCTTGCTAAGGCTTTGTACAATTCCTTGCTATGGATTCCATTTTTGAATATGGTGGAGACATCCCTTTCATTGGGCCACTCATTCATGGTGATTCTCTTGAAGAGGTTGCGCACATGAGTGACGTAGTCTCTTATGTCCTCCTTGTCCCTTTGATTGACGTTCATCAATCAGACTATGAGGTTGTTAGAGTATCCTACTTCTGAGAATCTCTTAATGAAGAGATCTTTTAATCGGGCAAAGTTCGCTCACTCTGCTACATCTAAGTTGGTGTACCACATCCTACCTTTATCGCCTAAGAAAATCCCAAAATCGTGGGGGTGTTGTGCAAGGACGTGATATCATTGGCCTCACAAACTTGCTCGAATTGCTCTATGAAGCTGTATGCGTGGCTATAGGTTGGTACTTGTCCAATTTCTTAGCTACTGCAAGTGTTTTTGATTGGCTCTTTGCCCCTGAGTAATTCCTAGGCCCGAAAGTAGCGAGGTCACTAGTGCTACCGCGCTCTGCTCAGCATCTGTGTTGTCCATGAGCCACTTGGTCACAGGCTCGCTAAGCCTGAGGTCTTGCCTCAAGTGCCCTCTCCCTCTCGGTGTTTGGTTCTGCCTTGCTTCTGCTGGCTAATGCTAGCACGCGTCGAGCTTCGTGCACATCTATGTCCTACTGCAGCTTCTTAGTTCTCTACTCATGGTTGTAGGCGGCTATGCCTTGCAATGCTTTCCTCTCTTCCTTTAGGCTTGCCACAACCTCCTCTACTGGCCTACCATGGATTATCGTCCTAGTTAGTAGGTCGTACTCTTGGACCATGTCGTAAACTGCGACTGGGAATTCACCCAAGTCCAACTCATCGTTTCCTTGGTTTGTGTTTGATCCTGACATCATTCTTCCTTTGCACTCCACGAGGTTGTCGATCAATCTGAGCAGCTTTGGTAGTGCTTTGCCCTCAATCTTGCTATCCTTTCAGTCCTGTTGCCGTCTCCAAAGGTCCTATCAATGGGGCTTTGAGGCACCCAACTATGTTTTGGGGTTTCCTCCTACTAGTGGGTTCCTTTGAGTTATTACATCCGAGTGTGTTCCTTGTTATTGAAAATAGTCCTCAACGTATGTACACTCAGTGCTAGGTGCTCTGTTGTGCATAGTGCAAAATCAGGCTTTTCGTTTGTTTGGTGCACTTTTGTAAAAGAAATCACTGTGGGATATGCAAACAAAACAAAACAATCATACTTGTATGGCTATCCCCTTAGCTTGTCTATGACCTAGTATGGCTTTAAGCGCGGTTTTTCTGGTCACTCCTAAGGATTTTTTGGGGTCTATGCTGCTCCCTCTACGCTCTATCAAGGGGTTACAGTCTAGAGGCCAACTTTGGGCTAGAAGTTTAGTCAGCCCCTTGGCTCCTAGAGTTTACCTCTACGCTCTATCAAGGGGTTACAATCTAGAGGCCAACTTTGGGCTACAAGTTTAGTCAGCCCGCTGGGCTCCTAGAGTTTACCCCTAGGCCATTAAGCTGTTGTTCTCCTTGGTTTTTGGACTCTACAACAACTAGGATAGGTTTGCAGGGATGTTTTGGGTTCTATCGAGAATGGTTCTAGGCTATGGGTGTGGTCCTATCTCTGTGTTTTTCTGCTTTGGGTTGTTGGTCCGATTCCCAGAGTTGGACTATCCAATAATAGGGGGTTTGACTTTCAAAGTTGGATGGTCCAATTGGGCTAGTTCGATGACTCCAAAAGTGGTCTAATCGGATAGCTTGGTCTGATTCCTATTAGGTCTGATTGCTATGCTAGGTCCTGTTTGATTGACATGGGTCCGATTGGGGAAGGTTTTCTGATTGGACGGTTGGGTGTCTGATTGGATGGTTGGTCTGATCTCAGACCAAAGGGGTGTGGTCCAATTTTTAGAGTTGGATGGTTTGACTCTCCTAGTTGAATGGTTTGACTGCCTGACTCTGGGAGTCGGGACCTAGATAGGGTAGTCCCTACTGTGAAATGACGGGGCGCAACATGATGATTTTGATCGATTTCTTCAATCACGTCTCATGACCTCTTGCAAGGCTTTATAAATAGCAACAATGACATATAAGGGAGGGTTTTGCATACCCGGATCACAAGAATAGCTCCAAAATCGAGTGCCAAATCTCTTGTGCTCAGTAGGTCTCTCTCTCTCTTTCAAGCTCTCCTTAATCTCTCAAATGCAAAATGAGGTCTTCCTTGCTACTCCTAGTCTCTTATTGCCCTGCCCAGGTTTGCATTCACCTTAATCTTGCTCCTCTTACCAACATTTAATCTAAGATTTCATTTTTTTACCCTTCTTTTCCTTGTTTCAGTGTGTTATATAGCAGCAAAAACCCTATTGTGTGCTCACACTATTTTTGATCCTATCCTACCTAATCAAATAAAAAATCACAAGATAATGTTCATGCTTCTTTAGCCTACTCATCTACACATCTAAACCCAAAAGTACTTACTTGTTTTTAACAATTAACACTCCTAAATCTCCTATCTACCTCAAGCACCGGTTCGAGGATGAAACCCTGCTTCCATGCTCGATTCGAAGCGAGTGGTGCTCAAGGTTGGAATTTGTTGGTCCCAGCAATGGAACCAAAATGAAGGGAGCTCTCTCACTCAACCCCAGAGACCTACGCATTGCTTATTGGTCAAGAATTTCAAGCCAAGCGACCATGGCTACCTCTCACATAGCCGACGTGCTCTCCCTACCTATGGGGTGTAGTGAGCTTACCTTGATGCCTGATTGAGTACCCTCCTCTCCCGTGCACACCGGTAGCTCCATGATCCTCGATGCAAGCTCGAGCAACCTCAATCCCTCTCCATTAAGCTCCATCCTCCATAGCCGCATGAGACAAGAGAAGAGAAGAGAAGAGAAGAAGATGAAGAGAGGAGATGTGGAGCTTCTTCTCCTTGATCCCTCACTCTCACACACTCACTCCCTCACTCTCTCACTCTCTCACACTCCCTCACTCCCTCACTTAAGCACACACAAGAAGGCAAGAAGAAGAGAAGAAGAAGAAGAAGCTTTTTGCCACATACCAAGAATGAGAGTTTTCATTAACTTTTTGGCTTATATACATGCCCTCTTTCCCTTGGGCAGTCATCTTCTTTTTACATGGCTGACCATGGCCTAGGCCCTTTTTCCCTTTGCCCTAACTTCTAGCTTAGTCTTATCGCCCGTCCACCATGGTTACAAATTGCACAGGAGGAAGCTTGGCGCTCTTTTACAAAGATTTTGGTTGTGCCTTTATATTTAGAGGTGTGCCTTCTTGCTTTTGGCTCTTTTGCGGCTTCCATGGTTGCGCCTTGGACTCCTACTGGTTGTTTCCATGCTTTTGGATTTTTTCCAGGTCCGTTCCCTTGTGAGGTGCCTTTTCCTTTTTTCCACCTTGCCCTTTTTCTCTTGATGCCTCTTTTTCTGCTTTCTTTGCTTTGCAGTAAACACTTTGGCTATGAAAGACCTATTAGTTAATACCTTGGATTATTTTTACGAACATGCTAGCCATTTTGAGATGTTTCTAACTAGGGAGAAGTCAGAAAAAGGGAGGAATATTAAAAACAATGACAAACCCTATCGTCTTATGGAATCCAATGACCTTGATATAGATTCTAACCTAGGGAAAGAAAGCAGTAGTGAGGAGAAGAACTTTGAGGAAGAGGAATGCCGAAAGCCAACTTAGTCTAAGAGAAAGGACAAGGCCCACAAATCCTCAAAGGCTTCTCCAAAACTTGCCATCAATGTTGAGATATCGAGCTCCACTCGTGATATGCCAGGGTGACCATTGTGCATTTATGTCACCGACTTGTTAGCTGTAGATGCGGTTGGTACATCGCCCATGAATAATAGCTAGATGACAACTATCCTTATCTACTCTAGTTTGTGGCTCAGTTAGTATGCCACCTTAGTTAGTTGAGTTTGGTTTGAGGCCCATATATAGGGTTCTTCTATTTCTTTGTATGTGGTGCCCTGAGAGGAACACCAAGGAAAAGGGAATTCTCTTGCAAGAAAATCTATCTTGTGACATCAACAAGCTTGTTTATCATGTTTCATATGATCACAATGAAGAAAAGAACACCAGGCACAACAAATCTTCATGCAGCATTATGTAGACCTCCCACAGTTTTTAATAGAATCAACCATATTCTTCAACATCTTCACAAAATCCATCAATAGAACAAAGAAAGCAAAGGAATACACCATCTTTGAATGGAAATACATCACATAGTATTCATCTTCAATATATTCATAGTCTTCTCTCTCAATCTCTCATATACAATCACTCTGTTTGAGTAGAATTGGCTATCTCTGACTCTCTCTCTCTCTCTCCATCAATAATACATCATCTCCTCACTACAATCTCTCAAAAATTACTCTCAATAATCCTTCTTAGGTCATGGATACCCCTCCCAAGAGATATGTCTCATATGAAGGGTCACCAGAGCCACTACAGTGTCCTTTCATAGCTCACTACTGTCACTTCACTCTAGTCTTCTCTTGAGTCTTCAGCAGCTACTTCTTCCACTTCTTCCAGCTCTTTTGCACTTGTATTCACCTCTTTCCAAGGCTAGAAAACTTTCCCAAAGTCACACATACATTCCACAGAACACTTACAGAAGCATACAGAACAGTCTACAGAACAGTACCAGAACAGCTACAATACAGAACAGAATAGAACAGAGACAGAGGCTCTACAGAAGACCTACAGAAGGTTACAAAAGGTCATCAAAACCTCATAACTCATTCTCAACCCATTCCAAACTCTCACAAACCATTCAATAAACTTTCACAAGATCTCAATCTTCATCAATCAATACTCTATCCCTCCTTACAGAAGACAATCAGAACAAAACAGACCAAAACAGAGCAAAACAGAAGGTATACAGAACCAATCAGAACCTATCAGAACATCACAAAACCACCAACAAATATCATGAACTTCCAAAACACCATCATTACCATCCAAAACACTCTCAAACCACTTCCAAAACCAATCAATCATCTCATAAAATCAACCATTCAGCTCTCAAAAACAACAAAAATCAGCCAAAAAACAAGTCATTTCAACACTCAACATATCCCCACACTTAATAAGGAATCGTCCTCGCGACCCAGGAAAAAGGGAATACAAGGGCATTGAAAAGCTCAACTTTAATCTTCAATATCTTCTGAAAAAGAATCCATCCACCACGACCCCAACTTATAACCTGTTTCTAATATAAAAATACAAAGAAAGGAAAACCCTTTATTCATTAACACCTCTTATTAAACTAAAAATCACAACAAATTTGTAAAGGATATAAAAGGTTTCTTCTTCTTCATCAGCATCAGCTTCAACTCTGCAACCACGACCCCAGCACCACAATGCTCCAAAACGTAGCTCGTACACGAAATCCAATAGGAAACCACCACGTGCGTTTGACATAAATAAACTCACAACACAAACACTAATACACAACACAACCATCTGAATGACTCCTTTAAAAAGAAAGTTTTTCATTAGAAAGCTTTCACCATACATTGGAAAGGTATCAATGAAGATGATCCCTCTTAAAAGATTGAGTTGTCGGAAACGATCCATAGATAAGGATTCATCTACAAAGTTTTTAGGAGGATTTTGAAAAAATTGGAGATAGCACATCCTTTCCAACAGGACCAGGTATCTGCTAGGCAAACAGAGGGCATGAAAATACAATATGTCCAGCTGTTGGGAATCAATGCTTACATTGACATTCATGCACAACTTTGGAATAGGCTTAGAATCAGTATGAGAGTGCCTATGCATATATGCCAGGTACCAAGCAAAGTGAGCAGTTAATCTCACTAAGGGATCTGCAGACTGTGAATACTGCTGGGCAAAATGAACATAGTTCTGATAAGCTTGATTGGAAGCTGTCCATTCTCCTGGAATTACTGGCCAATTGATCTGCGGTCCTGTAAGGCAATCATCCGAACTCCAGCCCCTTCTTCTGGAAATCTGATTATCAAACCCGTCACAGTCACTAACCAACTGAGGTGGTTGAGATATGGAAGTGTTAGGAGAGGGTAGTGGAATAAGGAAGAGTGGATGAAGGGAAGGATAGAAAAAATCATAAAAAGAAGAAAAGGTTAAAGAAGGAGTGGAAGAAATTTGTAAGGAATCACTAAGGAACGGTGTTAACTGATAAATAGGAAATGTAGAGGGTACATTAATGGATGGTGAAGAACAGGGTGGAGAAGGGAAAAATACTCTATCCTCAATAAAGGAACAGTATGTGAAAATGGGAATTTGAGGGAAAGAGGAAGGTTGGAAAAGAAGGGGTAAAATAGTGGTGGAATTAGATTGACAAAGGGAAAGATATATAGCATAGCGGTGAGCCATTTGTTGGTAATAGAGGAGGGTAGGAACAGAAGGTCCTAAGAGAGATCGTCTATGATAGGCATCAAAGAAGGGAGCATCAAATGGATTATGTCTTGAAAGATAGGTTAAGAGATCCATCCTCAGTTGATTAGTACTCTGGGAAGAGGTAGGAGCTGTGTTTTGTCTTTGATTTAGGACCACCAAATCAATCATGGGATGCCACGAATTATCATGACAATCAGCTACTTTGGAGGAATAACTTTGGAACATGTCAGCTATGTGCAACTCCAAATGATTGACATACAAAACAGCCTGTAAGACCACATCCCCCACATACCATGCCATATCCACCTCATCTGGAATTAACAAGTCTCCTCGTAGATACATGTATGACATCAACATGGTATCTGGTGTGACAGAATCTTCAAACACCATTCTGACTACCTCTGTCAACAACTCAGCAGACCAAGCCCCACTCTAGCCATCCTCTGGAAAAGGTAAATCCATCGTGGAAAGCTTCATGTAGAAGACCAACTTCTGTAAGTGGTAGTGGACAAAGAAAGAATGGTCTGGTAGAACATATTCCTGAAACTGCTCAAAGGTAGACCATAACAAGTCCATTCGGGACTGCAATCTTTCCACTTTATCTTGGAATAGAGGGCACAAAGTAGCCTGTCTCTGAAGAGCAGCCAAGTCCTGCTGTGAAAGAGAAGAAATCAATGGAACATTAGGGCTTGGAGGAACAGAGCGGGACTTGGCCAGTTGATCTTGCAACTGCTGGATTTGGGAGGCTTGGTTGGCCACTGTGTCATTAGCAATCTGTAAAGCTGAAAGTTTGTCATCTAAGATAGCTTGGAATTCCTGCGCTTCTCTGGACATCCTCTCCTTCTCCTCTGAAAGGCTAGTAACCTATGATTGAGCCTCGAGTAACTGGGTCTTCAAAGAAGAGATCTCATCGCTTTGGGTGGCAACCAGTTGGGTTTGCTGTTCCATTTGCTTAAATAAATCTGCTGGGGTATCCTTAGCAGAAGCTAACTCAGATGTTGCCTTATGCAACTGGTCCTTAGACTGCATGAGCTCTTCATAAAAGGATGCGTACAGCTGTTGAACACAGGCTGTCACTGACAACTCAATGGAGCTTTGAATATCCTTGCAGAGGAAAGGAATGGCATCTCCTGAGACTAGACTGTTCAGGGAGGGAACTGATATGTCCAAGGATCCTTCGCGATGTGCTCTGAACAGGTTATTACAAGTGAGATACCCAGGGAGTTCACTGCCAGAGGTAGCAGGGATAGGCACTGAAGGAAGTACAGAAGGAGCTTTATCCGTTACCCTCTTCAAGCGTTTGTGCTGAATGACCAGGGGAGGCGGAGAATCATCATCCTCTATGTCAATGGGTTCTGACTCATCTGAAGGTGGAGGAGGAGGTACTGGATCTGATGGAGGAGGTGGAGGCACAGTCTTCTGTAAACCTGAATAGGTCAAGAAGGCAGACAAGTATGATCCATATGTGACATTGGTAACATTACCCCTGGTGACTTTGACAAAATGCTGATCCATTTTAGTGAGGAGATAAGTGCTCCAATCAATAGCAACTCCTTTCAACACCATCCGGGAAGCTGTAAAAAGCTCTTTGGACAAATAGTGGGATGGCGTTTTGGCAGGCATAATCCGGTCCTGAAGAAATTGACAGATCGTCTTCCATACGGGATCAGTGATCATAGAAAAGGAAACGCCTGAAGAGTTTATCACCTTCTTAACATCGAGGATTTCCCTTGTCTGCTTTTGCAACAGCTTTAGAATCTCTTCATTAGAGAAAAGCTAACGAGTGGTCACAAAAGGTTCACCTTTAAAGGGTAGAGACAGAGCCTTCCCTAAGCCGCGAGGTGTCAAAGTCATAGAAATGCCCTGTACTAGTCCTGTCTTCTTGCTGTAAGAGGCCAGGAACTCATCACATAACGACGGATCCTCTGGAAGCAACGGAAAAGGAGTAGCCACAAAAGCAGCAAGTCCCGCCTTCGTGAGGGGCTCAAAAGTAAGTAGGGAAGAGTAATCCCTACTAACTAGTGGGACGTACTGGATAGGGGGAGGAGCATGAGAAGGCGCCATTCAGATGGTTACACACACACCACAAACACAGACAATCAAGGAGAATGCTTGCAAAGCAACAGACAAAAAACCAAGGATAAGAGAACAACCAAACAAGAAAACGTGACTCGACCAACTAACCCCAAGCAAACCACATCCTAGAAAAAATTTTGACATGACCTTGAGACATATGCGACCGAAAGCTTCATGCGATGCATCAGACAAACACCCGGAACCCCGTAACAGGCAAATAAAAGAAAAAACTACATACCGTACCCGTAACCGTAACAAAGACAGTAAACCAAAACAATACCATATCCGACACATATCAAGACGACATCGATGATAAACCAAGACTGGACCATGGAAAATAACTCTAATGACTGCGCATACCCATCCCACGAAACGGTTCATTAAAAAAAAGGGAATTAAGTGCAGTGAGGGGGAATTAATTTAATGAAGGGTTGATTTTAATAAATTATTAAAAATGGGTGAATTTTTATTAGGTGATAAACCTTAGCAAGAAAACGGCGGTTCCTTATTATAAATTAAATTACCAATTATTAGGTTAAAACGGTGCATTAATTCGATTCCCGAACGTCAATACCCGACTGGGCCTCTAAATGCAAATTCGTTGATTACAAATTAAAGTGATGTGGAGCGCTTTTTTGCCAATGCATGCTCATGTGACGGCTGGTTCATTTTAATTAAAATTTAAAAGTGCCTCTGTAGCGCATGTAGCGCGTGCTAAGTGAATGGCAGGTTTATTTTAATTAAAAAGTATGTGTGGTTAGCGCGAATGCGCGTGGAAACTGTGAGTGAATTAAAGAGTTCATTTTAACAATTAATTTGTGATAAAGGGAGAAATGAAAATAAATAAAACACATAAAATAAATACCTGGAAGGGGTGTGTATGTAATGCAGAAATGCGCACGGAAGAGTCTCCCAAAAGAAGTGAATCCAGTAAAGGAAAAGTAAAGATCACTGACGAACAACAAAAACAACACCTTAGTGGACGTGTTGATTTGGTTGTTCTTGGTTTTTTAATGTTTGTAATTTGTGATGATTTATGGTTGAATAAATGGAAAATGATCAAGGAGGTGAGAGGAATTTTTTAGAATTTTTAAGTATTTTTTTTAGATTTTTTTACTATTTTTAAATTAATTTTCTACATTTATGGGCAAATTGGGGGTGAAATTAGGAAATGTTTAATTTTCAAAAATTTTAGGGTGGGTAATTTCCAGCGGAAAAACTCCCAAAAATCGGCAAAAAGCAAAGGGAATTTTTAGAATTTTTTCTGAATTTTGTTTGATGGAAAAATTAATTTAAAAATTAAGTAGATCATATAAATCATGTTAATCAGATAAGGCAGTTAGAAGTAAGTCAGTTAAGTCTGGTTAGTCTGGGTAAGTCATGTTAGTCACAGGAAGTCAAGTCAAGTTAAGTTAGGCAGGTTGAATAAGTCAGATAAGTCCAGTTAGTAGAAACTAACCTAAAGGGGGTTAGGTAACCTGAGGTGGGTTAGGGTTAGGGTTCTAGTTAGGGTTAGGGTTAGGGTTAGTGGGATCCTAGTTAGGGTTAGGGTTAGGGTTAGTGGGATCCTAGTTAGGGTTAGGGTTAGGGTTAGGGTTAGTGGGATCCTAGTTAGGGTTAGGGTTAGGATTAGTGGGATGGTAACTAGGGTTAGTGACCAACTAACTAGGGTTAGTTAATTAATGGTTAACTGGAGTTAAGTTAGGGGTAACTAATGCTAAGTTAATTGTGATTAACTAAGGTTAGGGAGTAACTAAGCTTAGGTTAGTGATTAACTACACCAAGGTTAGTGGCTAACCTGAGTATGGTTAGTGGAGGAGGAGGTGGTGGTAGGTGAAGGTGGAGGTGGTGGAGGTAGCGGTGGCACGGCCGGGGAGTGGCGGTCCACGCGGCGGCGGCGGACGTTTCGGCGGCAACGGCACTGGTCCTGGCGGATGACGGGCGACGGGCGCTGTCCCAGATGACGGCGGCGGCGCTGTGTAGGCGGCAGCGGGCGACTCCTGAGGGCGTGGCGGCAGGCTCCAGGCGGCGACGACAGGAGGCCCAAGCGGCAACGGCGCTGCAGGCTCGGGCACTGCGGGTGGCGCGGAGGGAGGCGACGGCTTCAGACGTCGTGGCGGCGGCACAGGGCGGACCGCAGGCGGCGTCAGACGGCAACAGCGATGGGGAGGATGAAGGAAGGGGGGAGGAGCATGGAAGAAGGGGAGGAGGAGGGTGGAAGCAGGCGGGAGGGAGGAAGAAGGGGAGGATGGAAGAGGAAGGAGGAGTAGGAGGAGGGGGGGAATGCAAGAGGAGGAGGGGAGAGGAGATGGAGAGAGAAAGAAGGGAGAGGGAGGGAGAAGGGCACGCATAGGGGGAGATGGGGAGGGAGGTGGTTGGGGGGAAGGGGTGGGTAGGGTCCAAGGGGGGTGGGCAGGGTCCCAGGGGATAGGGGGTGGGCAGGGTCAAAGGGTGCGTATCCCCGTCCCGCGCACGTGCGCGGGGCGGGGTAAAAAAATTTACCGTGACGCGATTGAAATGGCACCGGGATGACGGTACGGGTCATGCGGACACGACCGGGGCGCGTGGAGATGCGTAAAATCGAAAAAGGGCGCGTTCATGCGCAAAACGGGCGTGCGAACACACGTAAAAATAAAGAAAAATTAATAACTTCCAATCCGAACGTCAAAACGAAAGGACGTAAAAATAAAAAGTGGGCAGGACGGCAGGCGAAAGACAGGGAAAATATGCGACGGAGGTTCCGGGAGGGGTAAAGGGCGGTCACGTGCAAAAAACACAAAAAATGAACCAAAAAACGCAATTAAAAATTAATATTGGAAAATCCGTGCATCGGAATGAGGTGCAGAAAAAAGGAAAACTGTGCAGAAAGATGTGCCCGACAATCCTATCTCATCAAAACATAAGTCCGACTGAGATAAGATGCGTTCACATGGAAAAAACCCAAAAAACAAACTCGAAAATGGAATCGAAAATTAATATCGGACAAACCGTGCGCCGGAATAACACGCAGTAAAAAGGAAAAATGGCCGCAGGAAGGAGGGGCACAGGGTTATCATGTTAAACTGCAGTTCCGGTGGAAATAGGAGGGGTTCACATCTGAAAAACTCCAAAAATACTCCCGAAAACTCATTTAAAAATGAATAATAAAAAATCCAGAAGGCGAAAGAGGGTGAAGGAAAAAGGAAAAGGGTGGGGGAAGGCACAGGGGACACGGCTATCAAATCGAATTGGAATTCCGATGCAAACAGGGCAGGTTCACATGGAAAAATGTCAAAAATACGCATGAAAAAGTCGTAAACACCCGGAAAATTAAATAATGGACAAACCGTGTATCGGAATGATGCGGAATAAAAAGGAAAAATATCAGGGGAAAAGTGGTGGTCAGGGCTATGACAACAGATCGGGTTCCGAAGCAAGAAAAGCATGTTCACATGGGAAAACGGCTAAATTACGCAAAATGCTTCGAAAATTAATAACTCAAAAACCGTGCACCGGAACAGGGGTAGGTAAAAAGGAAAAATGGTCAATTCAAAGGGAGAAATAGGGCTATAAGGTTGGATTTGGACTTCGGTGAACGTAGGATGCATTCACAGGACAGGACCTCAAAATCAGGGAATGAAGGAAAACTGCAAGGGAACAGCCCCAAGGGTGCGTGGAGCATAACCGGGTGGGTGGGAAGGGATCCCATTAGGGTAAAAGCAAGTCATGGCATACATGCATGAACAGGGTAAGGCATATGCAAAGGGTAGGCAATGTAGACGCGCAGGGACGCGTCCCCACACTTAAGACCTTAACGGATAGGGTTAACCGAGCAACAGGGACCTAGGACCACGCCACGGATCATCCACTAATGTCCCCACACTTAAAACATGACTGTCACGAAGAAACCAAAGTATAGGATTAGAAAAACTTGGCCCGTTTCGTCAAAAAACAAGGTTCAGTGTCGATGGCACGTCCAGTGTGGTTGTCGGCTTCTGGAGGAACCAAGGCATCTTCTCGGTACACGTCCGTCATGGTAGGGACCACGCAGCAGCACCCAGGGAGGTAGCTGATTGAAGAAATCACAGGAAATTCGTCGATGATGATGAGGGAGACTACACTCAACTCACAGTCACTCAATTGGAATGAAAGAACAGTCACTCGCCCCATGACTAATATCACTCGAGGAAGAAGGATTAAAACCCATATCTCATACCCGGTTGAGGAATCGACAAGGGGGAAATGGTGCAGAAAGAGTACGCCAGAGTGCACAGTTGATGGTGCATTAGTGCGTCCAACCCGTCTGGCATAAGTGCAAGGAGGAAGGCCAGGGAGCCTTACAGTGTAATGTACAGAACAGGGTAATGTGTCTTGTGATGACAGCAAAGACCCATCCCGTGGGTGCATAGGGAAACGGGAACATACCTGACTCCAAGTGTCGTAACGTCCCTCAATCTCACCTCTCGGTAATTGATTGAAGAAACTCCAGTCACACTCATCCCACCCTCTGTCTCACTCTCTGTTGATAGATACATGAGGGCAGCCTTTTCCTAAAACCCATTGATGTAATCCTCACAGTCAATTGTGCAAAGGTTGTATGCCTTGTGCTCATTTGATGGTGCAACAGTGCATCCCGCCTTGTGCCGGCATACGGTGCAAGAAGGAAGGACAGGGAGCCTTATGGTGTAGTGCACAGAAACAAATCGTGCGTTGTGCATTTAGAGGCCCATCCTATGCGTGCAACACTTCATTCACACTACTCACCTCTCATTTGATTTGAAGGGAAAAGACTGGTCTCTCGCCCCACCCTCTGTCTCACGCTCTGTTGATAATTATAGAGGGCAACCATGCTCACTTCCCCATCTGGTTAGGATGAAAACTCACATCACTCGATTGTTTGCTGATGAAGATCGTGTCGTCAGTTGTTGAAGAGGCGTACCTAGGGAGGTAGCCATCAAATCGAACGTTTTATTGGACAGGAATATGTCGTCTGCTAGCGGACAGTTAGTCACTTTGCAGAGAGACCCAGGACACAGCGTACCAAGGGAGGCAGCTTCGGAATTGGATCCTGGGAATATCAATTAATGAATCCCCTTTCTGGACTGCTGGGTGTTACCACCTTTTCCACAGCCAGCTTCCCGCCCAAGGGTGTTTACCACCTTTTCTTGGAACGAGGCCTGCTATGACAGGGAATTGCTTCCTTTTCTCTCATAACAGATTTATTTGTTTTTTGTTTTTTTTTTCTTCTTTTTCTTGTTTTCCCCTATTCCCGAGGGTGTTTCCACCTTTTCTCGAAGAATAGGTCGGCATGACAGGGACCTAAGTCCTTTTCTCCCATGACCGATATGTTTTGTTTTTTTTTTCTTTTTTTTCTCTTCAAACTGAGCAAGGGAATAGTAGAACTACCATTTGTCAGAACCAACCTCGCCACTGATACTGGTGGAAAATAGAGGATAAGAGATCAAGGCTAGAAGGGGGGTTTGAGGGGACAGAGGGTTGCGTCCACTTCATCAGGAGTGACTGAAGAACGGCTATCAGAAGTAGCATCATAAGAAGTACAGTGCCGTGCCAATGAAGGAAAAGATCAAGTGACCATAATTGTCAAGATCCCCAAGGAGGGAAGTACTTCTTCAGGCGATATCCATTGATCAGAAAGGGATCATCAGAGGCATCAACGGTCTACACTTGGACAGAACCATTAGGGTTGATGGCAAGTACCTTATAGGGGCCCATCCACCGCTGTTGGAGCTTGCCAGGAAACTTGCCAAATCGTGAATCATAGGCTAGGACCAAATCACCTTCTTTGAACTCCTTGTGCTTGATGAAGCTATCATGGTAAGCCTTGCGTCGAGCTTGCGTGGCTTCCATGCACTGTAGAGCCATCCTATGAATTTCGTCCAAACATTCCAAGTGCAGGAGACGGCGTTGCAGTGAATCATCATCCCCCAAACGCTCTTTGATAGCCACTCTCAAAGAGGGTAGTTCCAATTCAACAAGAAAAACAGCTTCTGTACCATACACCAGCTGGAAGGGTGTCTGTCCTGTTGCTGCTTTATGGGAGGTTCTCTATGCCCAGAGGGCCTCTATAAGTCGATCATCCCAATCACGACGATGTGCGGCAATCGTTCTTGTCAGAATCGAGCAGAGGATGCGATTGGTGACTTCGACTTGGCCATTGGCTCTGGGGTAATAGGGAGTGGACTTGCGATGGCGGATCTTATACAACTCTGTCAACTCCTCCATGACCTTGTTAAGGAAATGAGTGCCTCTATCACTTACCAGCTCTAAGGGACTGCCAAAACGGGTGATGATATTCTCATACATGAACAGGGCCACGCTGTTACCATCGTCCCGCTTTAGGGCTTTAGCTTCACACCACTTTGTGACATAATCCGTACATACAAGGATGTATCGGTTCTGTTTCCTTCTGGTAGGAGGATCGATCGGACCTACGAAGTCGATGCCCCACTTCTCAAATGGCTGCAAAGGAAGGATAGGTTGCAGTGGCATGGCACTTGTCTTCGTGGGTTTTCCCATTCTTTGACAAGCATCACATCTTTTACAGTAATCATAGGCATCCTTGTGAATGGTAGGCCACCAATATCCTGCTAGCAGAGCCTTCCTAGCTGTAGCTTCTCCTGCAAAGTGACCTCCACATGGCTCGTCATGGCAAGCCTTCAGAACAATCCCAATCTCATCTCCTGCAACACATCTTTTGAGCACTTCATCTTTGCCTTTCTTGTACAGTGCACCACCTAGCAAGGTGTAGGGGGCTGATTCTAGCATAAGCTTCTTCCTTTCCCGACTAGAGATACCAGGAGGATACTGTTGGGTTGCCAACAGATTGGCAATGTCTGCATACCAGGGAGTTACCGTTTCTACCAAGAATAGGGAAGCATCAGGGAGGTCTAGATCATCCTGCTCCTCGTCTGCAGTTTGTGGGATACGCGATAGATGATCAGCCAAAACATGGGAACGACCAGGCTTAGTAATCACCTCAAAGTCGAACTCCTGGAATAAAAGGAGCCATCTCATCATTCGTCCTTTCACATCCGCTTTGTTCATCAGGAAGGATAGGGCCTCATGATCCACATAAAATTTAAAGTGGGTAGATAGGAGGTAATGGCGAAACTTCTCTAGGGCAAACACCATTGCCAAGCACTCCAGCTCTGTCACTGTATAGTTCCGTTCCCTATCAGTGACTTTTCGGCTTGCATAATAGATCGGTTGATCCAGCTTTGAGGAGCCCTTCTGGCAAAGGACAACACCTAAGCCTTCAATTGATGCATCAGTGTGTACATGGAACTCTTTCGTCCAATCAGGAGGTTGCAGAATGGGTGCCTCAATCAGACACTGCTTCAGAGTGTGAAAAGCTTTGTCACATTCTTCCGTCCAAGTAAACTCTGCATCTTTCCTCAGAAGCTTGTGCAAGGAGGTTGCCTTTGTTGCGAAATGAGCTATGAACCTTCTGTAGTAACCCACATGGCCTAGGAATCCCCTCAACTGTTTGAGGTTGGTAGGTGCGGTCAGAGCTGCGATCTTTTCGATCTTTGCAGGGTCTGTTGATATCCCTTGTGCAGAGACAATGTGGCCCAACAGAACTCCAGAAGAGACCCCAAAGATGCATTTGTCGGGGTTGAGGGAAATCCCATACTCCCGGCATCGGTCAAAGCATTGTTCCAAGTGTTCCCAGTGTTCACGGATCAAACTATAGACACAGAAGTCATCCAAATATACTTCAATGAAGTCGTGTAGATGATTTTGAAATGCAGCCATCATGACTCATTGGAAAGTTGCAGGGGCATTGCAGAGTCCAAACGGCATCACTCGGTAAGCGTAGGTCCCCCATTCTGTGGTGAAGGTTGTTTTGGATTGGTCTTCTTCCGCGATTTGGACTTGGTTGTATCCGCTGAATCCATCCAGAAGAGAATAAAGCTCATGTCCTGCCACTGTGTCCAACAGTTGGTTTGTGAAAGGGATAGGAAAATGATCCTTCTTCGTCTTGGAATTAAGCTTTCGAAAATCCACACATATTCGCAATTTGCCATTCTTCTTGGGTACAACCACGATGGGTGAAACCCATTTACTATTTGCCACTGGATAAATGAACTCGGCTTCTAGAAGCTTCAGCAGCTCCGCTTTCACCAATGTGGAATAATTCGGGTTCATTCGCCTCTGTCGTTGCCGTACTGGCTTGGCATCAGGCTCCAAGTCAATATGATGTTGACATATTGTGGGATCAATCCCCTTTAGGTCTTTGTAGGACCATGCAAACACGTCCAAATTCTCTTTCAACAAGTTGTACAAGGTTGACAACTCCTCTTCTGGGAGACTGCTACCCACCTTCAAGTGGCGTTCAGTGCCATCTGCATCCACAAAGGTTAACTGCCTTTCACCTTCTACTTCACGGATGAAGGTCCCACGGACTGCTTCTGGATACAGATCCAACTCCTTCAAGGGAGTGGTGTCCTCTTCTGATGTCCCACTAGAACCAACTTCTTCTTTTGGTGGAGACTTAGGTTGCTCCTTAAGATGTTGAAATGGGATTAGAGCCGTTTCAGGTTTGGTTTCAAAACTAATTACCTCTTAGCTTGAAGACTCCTCTTCTGATGACACATCCAGGAACGTCACATAACAGGGACCCTCTGATACCTGTTGGGTTGGTGGGATTGGTGCTTGTTGGCACGGTGCATCATCATCATCTTTCTTTGGCAAGGATGGGTTAGGACGGCATGAGCCACTACTGAAAGACGGCTTGTTCTTCTTAATCCATTTCTTATAAAGATTTTGCAGATGAGAAGATCCATTTACCAGACCAAATGGTACCATCACCATTCTGTCCCATAGCATGAGCTCATCGGCTTCTGATGCTTCTAGAACTTCTTCCTCAAATGTATCCTCTTCAGGTGGGATAGATTCTTCTGGCTCACTTTCATCACCTTCTTCGTCCATATCATATTCATCCTCTTCTGTTTCTGTTTCTGTCTCTGCTTCTGCTTCTGCTTTTGTTTCTGTTTCTGCTTCTGCTTCTGCTTCTGTAGGAGCTCTGTAACAGAAGAACAGATTCTCTGTTTCCTCGCCTGTCTCTGTCTCTGTTTCTGCTATGGCCATGTAACAGGGAGAGCAGTACATCCATGCTTCTATCTCACTATCAGAAGTGATTTCAGAAGTCATTCCCGGTTCAGGCAGGAAGTATTCACCCATTGATAATGGCTTTGCATCTTTTGGAAGTCGGCTTACAGTATCCACTGTTAAGGAATGTGCCACTGTTTTCTTGGGAAGGATCTGTTTGACAACATCTTCGTCTGCTGATGTTCCATCCGTAACCTCATTAAGGGAGTCAGAAGATAATTCCAAGGAGGTGGATCCATGTCCTTTTTGAGAACCATACAGTTTCAGCACCACTTTGTTGGGTCCTCTACCCAAGGTCAAAGTTCCTTTGAACCAATCCGTCCTTGCTCGGGCTTCAAAAAGCCATGGTCTGCCCAGTAACAGAGGATAGGATGTACCATAAGAGTTTGGCTTCACCACCAGATAGGTTAGCCAATAATCTTTTCCAGCCACTGTAGTCTTCACATATGGGAGAATGCCCAAAGGCTTGATTCTACTCTGATCCGCTAGTCTGATGAGCCATTGGGTGGGTTGCACACCTTGTAAGCCTAGATCCTTCATTGTAATATCCGTCATAATGTTTACTGATGAACCACCATCAATCAGTGCATTTGCAATGAAGCAACCTTCTATCCATACGCCAGTCTCTGGAGTACCTGGATCTAGGAAGACGTTAGCCACGTCTACTTCTTTGACAGGCTCTGGAGCCTTGTTGGACTTTGTTGCTATTGAGGGAGCAATCCTTAAGCCACGTCTTCTTGTTAGTATACTTTTGAACCTTTTCCGGCAACTGGGGGACAACATCAATAATTGTCGGAATGTAAGATTTGGTCTAAAGGTATCTAGATCTCTAACTAGATCGTATTCCTTAATAGGATCCACTGGCTTCTCTAACCGAGTAGGGAATGGGGCAACACCCATTTTCATTTTCCCTCTTTCTTCCAATAGAGGAATTACAGGAACTTCTTCTGCCACCTGTGGCACTTCCTCCTCTTCTGTCTCCTGGACCTCTGGTCCTGTCTCTGTAACTGTCTCTGTAACTCTCTATGGCACTGTAGTGCTCTGTACGGCACTGTTAGGCTCTGTTCGGTTCTGTTCTTCTAGTGGAAGATTGAACTTCATTGTTCTGGCAGGAGGGTTATTTTCTTTCTGGACAGGTGGTTCCTTCTGCTTTGCACGCGTGATGGCAGCAACTTCCAATTCCACCAAATTGGAGGTAGGCTCTTGGGCCTTGGACGGACTATCAGTAGCACTGTTTTTCACTGGGGCTGGGCTTGGACAGTCTTTTGCAGTGTGACCTTCTCCTTTGCATCGACTGCATAAGGGCTTGTAATCCACTGACCTTCGAGGATTTGGACAATTTGGTGAAATATGTCCCTTTTCTCCGCATCTGTAACATTCCACTTCTGATCTTTGACCACCGCCAGACTGTCTTCCTCTATAACTTTGAGAGGGAAATCTTCTGGGTCCAAAATTAGGACCAAACTCTCTAGGCTTGGGTCCAATATCTTGTGTTGTCATTTTGGATTCCAACAAGTTGAATCTTGCGTCTTCTTCCTTCCTTCTCCTATCATGCATCTCGTTCAGAGAGCAAATGTCCTCTGTATGGTTCTTCCGCAAACAGTAGAAACAGAAGGCTCCAGGGATGGTTGGTTTTCGTGTACATTCAGTGGCTAAATGGCCTGCTTGATGACACTTACCACACCAAGTGTTTGACCGCATCACATCTCTTCCTGCTCCTACAACGTTGGATATGCTAGCGGTATTCACTTTCAACGTCTGTAGTTGCTCTGTAATCACATCCATCACCTCCTTTTTGATGTTTGCAACTGAGTTGGATAAATAATCCTTCAAGCTTTCTCCTCCTGACGTACTGGCAAGAGGGTTTTGAGGAGTTTCTATAATCACTGCATAAACTGGTTGGGCTGGTACAGAGGGGTCTCTGTTCTGGTTCTGATTCAGTGCTCCTGTTTGAACTGTTGGCTGTTGGCTCCAGTTGGTAGGGTTCCACTGTTGCTGCTGATTTGATATTGAGGAAATTGGTTGGGACCATTGTTGTTGTGGGTGAACCACCATTTGAGGCATGGATTGTGGCCACTGTGGATTTGGTGCACTGTACTGTGATACCGGGGACATCTGTTGGTAGGGGTAGGGAACAGTCCCTGGGACTGCATTTGGTGAATACATCATTCCTGGCATCAGAGGAGGTAGGACTCCTCTTCCTGTATTCATCGCTAATCGAGCTTCCACTTCATCGTACAGTCTTGCACCTTCTGTTGCAGCTTGCAGTGTGGCTGGTCTTTGCAGCTCCACAAACTTACGAACTTCTGGTTGTAATCCTCTGAGAAACACCCCCTTCTGAATGCCATCATCTAGATTATGGTTAGTCCATCTCTTCAGGATGGATTCCATTCGTGAGACATAAGCTTCCACTCTTTCTCCAGAAGACTGACTTAGGTTCATAAATTCCTCTCTCATCCGCTCTTCAAAACCTTCACGCCTGAATTTAGTGAGGAAGGCCAACTTCAGGTCATCCCATGTGCCAAAAGTTCCTGCTGCTTGTCTCTCATACCACTGAAATGCCGCGCCCTTGAAAGTGGCGGGGAATATTGCTAACCAATGCTCAGGGGTTCTGGCATTGTTAGCCACACACGCTACCATAAACTCTGCTACATGAAGATCGGGGTCTTCATTGTACTCTCCCTTAAAAACTGGCAGTGGGACTACATTCGCTGGCCTGTCATCAATATTTCCAGGATGGATCTGGCTTGGAAGTGGACCTCCAGCAGGAGGAAGGGCTTGATGTGCCATTGGGACTTCGATAAAGAGTTCCGCAAGGGCGTCAAAGGCGGCTTCTGCTGCGAGCTCGTTCTCAGCCTTGATTTTTGCTTTCTCTCTTCTCACGTACCTCTGGACTCGTTCTAACACTTGCCTTTTTATTGCGTCATTCATCAGGGGTGTGGCTCCACTAGGTTATTAGTGCTCCATAGAGGGTTAACAAAAGGCTTCAGTCTCTGGAGGACTCTCTTGCCAACATTTCTTCTACTTCTTTCTTTTCAATGTCCCTGAATTCTGCTTTCATGCCACTGCACAAAGGAAGGTATTCGGTTCGGAAGGTGTCAAAATGCATACGTCTGAGCATTGTGGTGGTGCCATCATCATAGTAATGCCAGCTTCTGATGGTTTCAACAGTGTATGTTGTGAAAAACACTCTGTCTACCAGCTTCCAGTGGGTTGCTAATTGAACAAATAGAAGATTATCAGTACACCAAGCATCCCATGTATCTTGCTGTTGAGCATCCACGAACAAATTCCAACTCTTTTCCTTCTTGTCCCTGTGAACCTCTACAGACCAAGACTCCTGAAGCCTCTTCACAATCTCCCACTTGATGTTGTCTGAAAACTTTTCAATGAATGCCAAATCTTCCATGGATGGTCATTCTCTCTGTTTCTACTCTTCAGTTTGTTCCCAAACAGTTTGCCACCAAGATGCAAGTTTCTGCTGCTTCAACAGGAAGAGGAAACTGTCCACCACATAAAGCATGTATCATGATGGTGATGTGTTTCCGCCATTGTGGGATGAACTTCTTGTGGAAAGTGGCTTTGATTATGAGAAATTCCAACTCTTCAGTGGAAGAAGGAACTTTACAAACATCCGTTGAATTCTTCTCTTCTTGGCAATGCCATTTCCTTCATTTTCAGCCTCTTCTGGTGCTTGTTGATGGCAAGGTTCCCCGGCTGCGCACCAAAAACATGGTGCCCCGAGAGGAACACCAAGGAAAAGGGAATTCTCTTGCAAGAAAATCTATCTTGTGACATCAACAAGCTTGTTTATCATGTTTCATATGATCACAATGAAGAAAAGAACACCAGGCACAACAAATCTTCATGCAGCATTATGTAGACCTCCCACAGTTTTTAATAGAATCAACCATATTCTTCAACATCTTCACAAAATCCATCAATAGAACAAAGAAAGCAAAGGAATACACCATCTTTGAATGGAAATACATCACATAGTATTCATCTTCAATATCTTCATAGTCTTCTCTCTCAATCTCTCATATACAATCACTCTGTTTGAGTAGAATTGGCTATCTCTGACTCTCTCTCTCTCTCTCCATCAATAATACATCATCTCCTCACTACAATCTCTCAAAAATTACTCTCAATAATCCTTCTTAGGTCGTGGATACCCCTCCCAAGAGGTATGTCTCATATGAAGGGTCACCAGAGCCACTACAGTGTCCTTTCATAGCTCACTACTGTCACTTCACTCTAGTCTTCTCTTGAGTCTTCAGCAGCTACTTCTTCCACTTCTTCCAGCTCTTTTGCACTTGTATTCACCTCTTTCCAAGGCTAGAAAACTTTCCCAAAGTCACACATACATTCCACAGAACACTTACAGAAGCATACAGAACAGTCTACAGAACAGTACCAGAACAGCTACAGTACAGAACAGAACAGAACAGAGACAGAGGCTCTACAGAAGACCTACAGAAGGTTACAAAAGGTCATCAAAACCTCATAACTCATTCTCAACCCATTCCAAACTCTCACAAACCATTCAATAAAATTTCGCAAGATCTCAATCTTCATCAATCAATACTCTATCCCTCCTTACAGAAGACAATCAGAACAAAACAGACCAAAACAGAGCAAAACAGAAGGTATACAGAACCAATCAGAACCTATCAGAACATCACAGAACCACCAACAAACATCATGAACTTCCAAAACACCATCATTACCATCCAAAACACTCTCAAATCACTTCCAAAACCAATCAATCATCTCATAAAATCAACCATTCAGCTCTCAAAAACAACAAAAATCAGCCAAAAAACAAGTCATTTCAACACTCAACAGTATGAGAGTTCTTTTTGGCTTACACAACTAAGAAGAGGAAAACTGTTTTCAGCCTCCACCTGTGTGTGTATTCCCCCATTGTGCAAGCAAGAAAGCTACAAGTGAGACTCCTTCATTCTCTCCCACAATCTTGACATGGTATCAGAGCCTTGTTCGTGGTAAGGAGCTCAAGAAAGCAAGCCAAGTTCGCCGTGTTCTGGTAAGAGGACAAGTGTTGCTTTCATTCTTCTGTTTTGGGAGCAAGTCTCTGCAGGTAGCACAGCCGGAAAGTGCAAGAGTGCATTGTCTCAGGTTGAGACGCCCTTCGCGGTGAAGCAAGAGGGCAATATATGCTGCAGGAGAGGTATTTAGCCCTCAGTGACCCTGTTTTTTTGCTTTGAGGCCATTTCGGGGCTTGTTTTGGAGGCGGAAGTTTTCTGCATGCACTCAGGAAAAGGCCCAGTTTTATGCTGTGCGACCACTGTTCTACAGATCGGTGAAAAGTTACTGTAGAAATTGCATCGTATGCATGTGCGCAGAGACATTGGGAGTTGCAGAATCATCCTTGTTGCCTGTTGATGCAAAATCGTCACTAGGAAGTGACTGTGTGGTCAAATACCACTTTCGTCAGTTTTGCAGATTTGCCCTTGTGAGACTGAAGCTGTGTTCTTTGCAGTGACAGAATTTTTTGCAGTGTTCTGTAATGGCGTCTGATTCTCTTTCACAGATTGTCACTGAAAAGCTTGACAAGAACAACTTCCAAGCATGGAAGTTTAGAATGACAAATTTCCTTATGGAAAAAGGATATTGGGAATTTGTTGCAGGAAATGAAGAAGAACTAGTTCTTCCTGATGTTCCCAATCAACAGCAAATGCAGGCATTTAAAGCATGGCATGAGAGAGCCAGGAAAGTTATGTATTGGTTGTCTATCAGCATTTCAGACTCTATGATTGTGCATATTCAAGATGCAAGTACGCCAAAGGAGGCATGGGATACTATGTCAAAAATGTATAGCACAAATACTCAAGCCAGGAAAATGCAGCTCAAGAAAGAATTGCATAATGTGCAAAGAGAAAATATGAGCATCAATGACTACCACATGAAGGTGAAGAAGATTGCAGATGCACTTGCTTCCATTGGGTCGCCAGTGGAAGATGATGATTTAGTTTTTGTGACCTTGAATGGTCTAGGAAAGGATTATGCACAGTTTCGAACATCCATTTCCATCCGTGAAAGATTTCCTGATTTTGAGGAGTTGATTGCTTTTCTCATTTCTGAGGAGCAGAGAAATGGTGGTACATCTTCTTCAGGAGGAACTTCAAAGGAAGATGTCTTCTACTCAAATGCTGGAAGAGGTAGAGGTAGAGGTAGAGGAGGCCGATCTGGAGGCCGTGGTAGAAATCAGAATATGCAGCAAACTCAAGAAAACCAGTCCTATGGAGGAGGACATGGTAACTCTAGAGGCAGGGGGAGCCAAAGAGGTCGTGGTGGATGGCAAAGAGGCCAAAATGCAAATAGCAATGTTGAATGCTACTACTGTGGTAAAATGGGTCATATGGCTAAGGACTGCTATAAAAAGCAGAATGACATCATGAATGGAAAATTGCAACAAGGGAATTATGCATCTTCTAGTAGACAGGGTGATGACAGAAATGAGCATTTGTTTATGGTGCAGCACATGACCAATTCTATGACAAGTGCAGAAGAAAGAAACGATGTGTGGTATGTTGACTCAGGTGCATCAAACTGCATGACAGGTCATGTAGAATGGATGCAGGATGCAAGGAAAATGGAAAAACCAGGATTTGTGGAGACTGGTGATGATACTGCACATCCTATTGTGCAGTTTGGAAAAATTCCTTTGTCTATGCAGGATGGGAAAAAGAAATACCTATCGGATGTATTTCATGTCCCGAATATCACCAAGAACCTAGATTCTGTTAGTCAAATGGTTGAGTAGGGCTTGCAGGTCAGATTTAACTCTCATGGATGCTTTGTTGAGGATATGAAAAATAAAGATCGCTTGATAGCAAAAGGAAAGAAGAAGGACAGAATGTTTACGTTGGATGCAGACATGTCTGAATTAAGTGCAATAATGTTTGCACATGGGACCGGTGTAGTTGCAGATATTGATATCTGGCATAGACGCATTGGTCATGTTAATATACAGCGACTTAAATCAATGCAAGCCCAAAATATTGTTGCAGGATTGCCTAAATTCAAGGTTGCAGAAATGCATAAGGTATGTGGAGCCTGCCAATTTGGAAAACAGGCAAGGAAACCATTTCCTAGACATGTTCAAGAGAGTAAGAAGCCATTGGAATTAATCCACTCTGATGTATGGACTACTAAAGCTGTATCTCTTGGAGGCTGTCATTATTTTGTCACTTTTATTGATGACTATAGCAGAAAAGTTTGGGTGTATTTTATGAAAAAGAAAAGTGAAGTTTTTGGGCATTTCAAAACTCTTAAAGCTATGGTTGAAAAAGAAACAGGCCTGCAAATAAAATGCCTAAGGTCAGATGGAGGGGGAGAGTACCTCTCAAATGAGTTTGCAAGGTTCTTGTAGGAGCATGGCATAAAGTAGCAATATTCATGTAGTCATACCCCACAACAAAATGGAATTGCAGAAAGAAAAAATAGACATATTGGAGAGGTATCTCGTGCCATGCTCAATGAAAAAGACATGCCAGATTTTTATTGGGCTGAGGCAGTTGCTACAGCAGTCTACATAATGAACAGGACTCCCACTGCAGCAATGCATTGGATGACTCCAGAGGAGAGGTATACTGGTAGGAAACCAGATATTTCTCATTTGAAAATTTTTGTTTGCATTGCCTATGTTCATGTGCCAGATGAGTTGAGATCCAAGTTGGACCCAAAAGCTGAGAAGTGCATCTTTATTGGTTACTCTTTGCAGCAGAAAGGGTATAGATGCTATAACCCTTCTACTCGTAAGTTTACAGTGAGTAGAGATGTTGTTTTTGATGAGATGAGTAGCTGGTATAAACCAGTAAATGTGATTGATGATATAGATGCACAAAATGGTAATGCTGCACAGAATTCATAGCAGCAGTCACAAAATATTAGTGGACCTGGAGCGTCCTCTAGCAGTGGTTCACATTCTTCACCACGGACAGGCAGATTGAGATCAGGAGAATCTTCTCAAAGCAATGCAGATAGTGGTATTCAGGTATAACGAAAAGGAAAAGAGAAGGTAGATCAGCCCATGTTTGATGTGAATGCAGGTCACTCTTATGTGAATGGTGAATCCAGTGGCTCAGAACATAGCATTGATGATGAGTTGGGTATTCCTTCTATTGTTACACCTGGATGTTTTAAGAGCACCTGGGAGTGAACCTACTTTGCGCAGGTCTACCAGAGCTAGGTATCTTGTGGATAGGCTAAAATATAATGGGTTTACAGCCATTCACTATGCCTATATGGTCAAAGTGATATAGGAACCAGAACCCACTTCTTTTGAGCAAGCCATGGGAAAAGAAAAATGGGAGAAAGCCATGGATGAAGAAATGGATGCCTTGGAAGCAAATGCTACATGGGAATTGGTACCTTTGCCTAAAGGTAATAATGCAATTGGCTGTAAGTGGGTTTATAAGGTGAAGCACAATGCAGATGGTTCTGTGAACATATACAAGGCAAGATTAGTAGTCAAGGGATATGCACAAACATATGGCATCGATTATGAAGAAACATTCAGTCCGGTTGCAAGGATGGCAACCATAAGAGCAGTCATTGCTATGGCTGCATAAAAGGAATGGTCTTTACATCAAATGGATGTAAAGAATGCCTTCTTGCATGGTGATTTGCAAGAAGAGGTATATATGGAGCAGCCACCAGGTTATGTGCATGCTGTTCATCCTGAGTTTGTTTGCAGGTTGAAGAAAGCATTGTATGGCTTAAAGCAAGCACCTAGAGCATGGTCTGACAAGATAGGACAGTATCTTGTCACTATTGGCTTTCAGATTTCCAAGGCAGATTTCTCACTTTATGTGAGAAAAACAGAGAAAGGTATTATGCTACTTGTCATTTATGTTGATGATTTGATTATGACAGGTGACAGTGATGAAGATATCCTTCATGTGAAAATGCTATTGAAGCAGAAGTTTGAGATGAAGGATTTGGGAGAGCTGCGTTATTTCTTGGGCATTGAGGTGATTAGATCACCAAGTGGGATACAACTCTTGCAGAGGCAGTATGGATTGGACATGCTGTCCAAATATGGGATGACAGGCTGTAAGCCTATTTCAGTTCCTTTGGAGCAGAATGTGAAGCTGAGCGCAGATGCAGGTGAGCTTCTGGAAGACCCTACTATGTACAGACACATAGTAGGAAGTTTGATTTATATGACTATTACTAGGCCAGATTTGAGCTATGCTGTTGGATTGGTAAGTCAGTTTATGCAGGCTCCAAGGAAACCGCATTTGGATGCGGCTAGATGCATACTTAGGTATGTAAAGTCCACATTGCAGTATGGACTATTTTATGAGACTGGGGTTCAGATACAGTTGCATGGATACACTGATGCTGATTGGGCTGGTAGTATTTCTGATAGACGATCTACCAGTGGATATGTGTTCTCTTTTGGGAGTGCTGCAGTCACTTGGAGCAGCAAGAAACAACCTACATTTGCCTTATCGAGCACAGAGGCTGAGTACAGGGGTGCAGCAATGGCTGCATGTGAGGTAGCTTGGTTGCATAAGCTACTTTATGATATGCATCAGCCTACAGATGGGCCAGTTGTCATTTATTGTGACAACATGAGCAGTATACACTTGGCAAATAACCCAGTCTATCATGCTAGAACAAAGCACATTGAGGTGCATTATCACTATGTGCGGGAGAGTGTTTTACTAGGTCTTATTGATCTAGTTTATGTCGGCACAGAGGATCAAGTAGCTAACATATTTACAAAGGCATTGGGCGCAGAGAAGCTGCGCAAGTTCAGAGACCTGCTTGGTGTGCAGGAATTGGGATTGAGCTCAAGGGGGAGTGTTGAGATATCGAGCTCCACTCTGATATGCCAGGGTGACCGTTGTGCATTTATGTCACCGACTTGTTAGCTGTAGATGCGGTTGGTACACCGCCCATGAATAATAGCTAGATGACAACTATCCTTATCTACTCTAGTTCGTGGCTCAGTTAGTATGCCACCTTAGTTAGTTGAGTTTGGTTTGAGGCCCATATATAGGGTTCTTCTATTTCTTTGTATGAGAGTTCTTTTTGGCTTACACAACTAAGAAGAGGAAAACTGTTTTCAGCCTCCACCTATGTGTGTATTCCCCCATTGTGCAAGCAAGAAAGCTACAAGTGAGACTCCTTTCTTCTCTCCCACAATCTTGACAATCAAATCCCTTTGGTATACCAAGTGTAGTAATTTGGGTCACACGGTTGTTGAGTGTGGTCTAAATCAACAGTGGCAAGGCATCTGCCATACAGCTACCCAAAATACCGAAGTTTGCCAATATAGTGGCCACAATTAGATGGGAAAACCCAAGTCCTGGAAAGGTATGGGAGAAGCATAACTGGCCCATTGGAATCACCCAGGACCATCTACCACCATGGCCTCGATAGTGTCATGCACATAACAAGATTATCCATCTACTGGCATAGGCCACGGAGGACAAGAAAGACATCAAGGAGGGAGAGGAGGATATTATCACCATTGAAATAAAAAATATTTCTTTTGTAAGGAGGAAAACCATTAGATATTCAAGTGTCTCAAATCCCAACAATATGATGCTAAGAAGTGGCAAAGTCAAGGTTAGACTGTGTTAACATCTATCAATATAGTGGAAATAAATGAGCTCCCTAAGTCGGAGGTTATTGTGGTTACTTGGTCAACTAAGAAGCTAAAAGGCAAAGAGGAGAAGCCCACAAGAATTTCTTAGGCTAAACAAGAAAAAGTTCACCACTAGCTAGCTACGTGGATTGCAAAAGAACCGATAGCATTGAGAGACCCATAGATGTGGAAGGGACTATAGGAACATTGACACCATATTAGAGATAGAAGCCAATTCTGGGTTTAAAACCAACATCTTCTAGATTGAAAGCAACCAGCAAAGTACTGATTGTGATGCAGTGTCTACATCCAACTCTTGGTGGTCTATGGCACAACCTATGAGGGTATAAGGGAATCAACCTACTATCTAAGCTAAGGTTTTGTCCTCTACACATGTGATTTCAACCAAATCAGATACTTAGAATTTGTGTGGTCCAATCTCCATTACCATTCCCTTGGGAGACTTGTTGAATTTGCTCCTAGCATTCACAAACCACTTGCTAAAGACGATCCAAAAATATTGACCTATTCTATTAGAACTTGAAGTGGCGGTCCCAATTGCATCTGCACTAGGAGAGGAAGTTTGAAACGTACAGCAGGAGCCACTTCCATCACGATCATTGTCTGACTCTACCATTCTGGTCATCTCCCTTTGATTCTAGAATCAAGTCATCAACAATGTTCTATTAGAGAATGGGTCTAGAGTCAACAGCATCACTACAACTACTTGCAAAGATTTTGGGCTCACGAACTAGGAGCCAGCCCCATTCTTGGTCTAAATGTCTGAAAACAAAGAGTGCTACCACTTGGCACCATCTGATCAATTCTCATGGAGGTTGCTAGTCTATCATTCTTGATTTCCTTAGTAGTCCTCAACATGGAGCATGCAATTGAAGATTACTACCTATTGCTTGGATAGCCTTGGTTGTGGCACAATTGGGATTGTGATCAACTAACCATTTGCCAAGGTCATAGTAAAATCCCAATTTTCTTTAACAAAATTCCACCTCCATTAGCATCTTGACAACCAATAGTTGCATAAATGGTCGACATGGTGGATGGCTTGGATGATGATGAGGAACCTACATTCTTGGTTGCTAATGCCCACTTGGAACCATATTGTCTAGGGGATGTGCTGCAAATTAGTCAATAGTACTTGGATCCGCACTCCCCATTTTACCCTACCCACGAGCCAAAATCAATCTAGGATTAGAATCTTGATGATATAGAAATCCAATAGATGCAGCTCAAGCTATGGCTATAGTCAACTTTAGAATTTTCGATATGCTTAGACAAGAGAGAGAATTTGAAGCTCTAATGCAAAAGGTTACAAGAGTCATGGAGGATGCTCTCACTACCATATACCTTGGTCTAGAAGAAACAAAGATCGTAAAGATTAATGCTCACTTGTTTCAGCCTAACTTCCGTAACCAACTAGTTGCCCTCCTAGCAGAATCCAAAGACATTTTTGCATGGGATTACTCTAAAATGAAACGTTCAAATCCTTTGTTTTACCAACATTAGATTCCCCTCAAATTAGATGATGTGCCAGTCCACATGCAAAGATACTGCATGAATCCCCACATGGCAAAGCTAGTCAAAGAATGACTCCTCCAAGTTGGCTTCATTGCTCTTGTAGATCAAACAGAGTGAATCTCGCCTATTTTCATTGTTCCCAAGAAAGACAAGAAGCTTAGAATCTATGTAGATTACATGAAGCTAAATGTTGCAACCATTCTAGATCCATTTCCCATTCCTTACTTTGATAGCATTCTCAATGAGCTTGCTAGTCATGAGACATATTCATTCTTGGATGGATTGAGTGGCTACAGCTAGTTTAAGCTTGCTTTGGAAGATTAAGCTAAAGCTACTTTTATCATAGTGTGAGGTGCATTTCTATGTACAGTAATGTGGTTTGCACTAAAGAATGCCTCAGTTTCTTTCTAGCAAGATATGCAAGAAATATTTGGGCCCTACCTAATGTGTATTCCTATGATGGCTTTGCCAAGATCCTAACAAGGTAGGTACTATCATGCATGCACCCATTCCCAAATCCTCAATTGTGGTGGTATGGTTTCTAAGGCAAGTGTATTAGCATGGATGACATTTTCACCTCCTAGCCCATGTGGCTATCCCTCTCAATTGGCTAACCCACACTCCTAAAGCAACTTTCATATGGGGGAATGAGGTAGCAGACCTTGCATTTTGACATCTTCGATTACTACTGTCCAAGGCCTTGATCCTGGTCCCACTAGATTGGACAAAGCCTTTTCATATATGTGTGGATGCCTCAGATATAACAATAGGTAGTGTACTTATGCAATAGGATGCCAATGGTTGGTTCCGACCAATTTTCTATGCTAGTAGATGGCTCAATGCTGTTGAGAAAAATTAATTTGTAATTGAAAGGGATTGCCTTTGAACAATCTATTTCATGAAGAAATTCCACCATTATCTAGTTGGTCATTCCTCTCTCTTTCATGTGGATCACTTTGCTTTGGTCTACCTAGTCAAACAATAGAATGTTACAAGAAGTTTGGCTTGATGGATTCTCTTGCTCCAAGAATTTGATTTCAAGGTCGTGCACAAACTTGGAGGACAACATGTGATAGTAGGCTTCCTGTTTTGGCTTGATTCTAATAAAGCTTTGATTGGAGTAGATGAGACCTTCCATATGCTCAACTCTTTCATGTAACACCTAACAATCTTGAACATGACCCACCCAATCCTCCTTAGATGTGGTATGAGAAATTCCTAGTCTTCTTGGACTTAGGACAATGGACTTAGGACAAGTCATGAACCACATTTTGATGGACCAGTGCAAACAACTGACTCTTTGAATTGGGCATTTTGAATTCATGATAGGCTAGATCTACCATAGAATATTGTTTTGAGTGCTGCAACACATTGTAATCCCTATGGAGAAAGATGTGCTCATGGAAGAATCTCATTAGGGTATTGTTAGAGGCTGCTTTGGAGTAAATGTTACAATCAAAAAAATCCAATATGCCAAACTATGGTGGCCTACTATGCATGGAGATATTGGTAGATTTGTCTAGAAGTGCAATGCCTACTAGCAACTTGGTCAACCTCCTATGATTTGATTACCCCTTTACCCAATCTTCCCGCTAGCAACTTGGTCAACCTCCCATGATTGATTCCCCCTTTACCCAATCTTCCTGCTGGAGCCTTTTTCGAAATGGGGACTAGACTTTGTCAGCCCTATCAAACCAATGACATCCTACACTAAAAATGAGTATATTTTGATGGTAACGGATTGCTACACCAAGTGGATTGAAGCATGGATATCATTGAATAATTTAGCCTAGGCAATGGAAAAGTGTCTTTTCAAAGACATATCCACCCTCTATAGTTGTCTGACAAAATTGGTCAATGATTGAGAGATTCATTTTGTAACTAAGGTCATCAAGCATATGACTTCTTTGTTCATGATAATTCACAAGAAATCTTCTTTGTATTATCTACAAGCTAACAGTCTGGTTGAATCCACTAACAAGACCATGTGCAAAATACTTACAAAGCTAGTCGAGCATCATAGGAAACATTGAAATACCAAGCTCCTAGTAGTACTTTGGGCTTACCACACTTCCTTCAATGTGGAAACATGCCTCACTTTGTATACTCATTTTAGATCTTCCATACAACTACACCTTATTCCTTTTATCTTATTGATTTATAGGGAAATCTCCTTCCTCCTCGGCCCATCAACATATTCTGATTGTGGCACTACTATGCGGATGGATTGGTGTGCCCCTTCCCACTTACTTTGAAGTGCCATTGTAATCAATAGCAACCAATTTTGCATATGCCTCGAAGATCCCCACACCTAGTTTCAAATCTCTCGGATTGATAGAGTCCAACTAGAAATTGATTCAAATACCATCATTTATGGTGATGTGGCCTTTATTAATCCATTACTTGGTACTTATTATAGGCAATGATACAATGTATCGAGAATTGTGCAACATGTCCCTATTTGTTGATGTGGCAATATGCATTGGCCACATTTAAATCCCCCACACCCGCCATGCATTCACCCCCCTCAAAAGCCAAATTTTCATCATTTCACTTCATTGTGATTTATATTTTCACCCCTTTGTGCTCTTGACACACTCTCACACTTGTCATCTCTCTAGTATTTCTCACTCTCACCAACAATGGCCATGCTTTTAGCCATCCTTTGCCTCAACCCCCCTTCCCCCCCAATTCAAGAGCCTAAGGATACTATCAATGCCTAGGTATATCACCTTTGCCTCGACACCTTCCTTGCCCTACCATAAGAGACAACCATAGTGAACCCTGATGTAGAGTCCATCCTGCTTCAGTTACATGAAGGCCCTCATGTCCAAGTCAATGGCCATGCCTACGAGCTCACCCCCTAGTGTGTGCAACAGTAGCTTTGCCTCCTTATGGATGGTTCAGTAGAGGCCCTAACCCTGCTTCCAACAAAGGAGATGGAGGCTAACTTTGGCTAAGCGTAGAGTTGAATATCACCTTAGTAGCATTGTGGATCAATACAAGTCAAAGCACAAGGTATTAAATTTTTTCTTAAAGCTTTGTATCTATAGGCCAAGGTCTTTGTCATGTGCCTACCTAAAAATTCCATAGTAGCACATTTTAGTGGTCCATCGGGGAACTATCCTAGATGGCTTCACTTGGCACTTGCAAGAATGCACATGGTCTATCATCTAGGTTTCCCAGAGTCCACCCCATAACGGAAGGTACCGGCCGTCCCCACGAAGATCAACCTGCAAGCTCGGGGTCGTGATTTGAAAACTAAGGTCTCCATGCATCAACTAGCTCCATTGGAGGTGTCCCACAAGGGCTTCTTGTCCGACTGGAGTGATTGTAATTACCCTTGGTTCATGGAGTGCAACACTTTTTTCTAGAAATTGGTTAGGATTCAAGGAACATTAACGGAGTTCTAGCACATTCACCATATCTTTCCCCTAAGATAATTTATGATCAAGGTTTTAAGACTTGACCCTAGGTATAATTTTTCCTAATTAACGTTTTGTTCAATCTCTTGAAAGAAGCTCCCAGCTTACCGGGACCACCCATCTGTAGGACGGATCCGTCAGGGATCTCGCCCACCCACTTCCACAAATAGTTTTCTTTAGTTTTCTAATTACCTATCACATTAAGTTATGACATATGAAAGCAGTTTTGTTAATTAACCCATTATCACAAGTTCCTTTGCATAATTTTATGGCACAACACAAAGACATAGAAAATTATAGTCTTTTGAAAAAACATATTTATTTATTATTTCGCAAAGTTATTTACAATGATTTTCCCCTTCTACCTAGGTAGAAGATAAACCTCAGTTCATCAGAGAATCCCTTCTATCTGTGCAGAAGAAAACAAACCCTCCAAGATTTTCATCCCTTCACTAGTACCGGGGACACCAAGATCCCATTGTGATCCGCGTGAGGGTCAGGCAGTTCCTAGGAGCGATAGAGAGATTTACAACCAGAGCCTCCTTGGCACTCTTGCCTCCTCCTGCCTAAAGGATTCCTCACACCGAGTGACCTCTCGCCGTCGGGGCCGGTCCAAAGCTCCTCGTTGCGGTACAAAACAATCCCCCTTGGAGCAAAGTTTGGTATCTAGCCGTGGAGTAGGCATAGTGCGATCTTTCCTCTTATTATCCTGATTATATATTTACAATCAGATCTAGCAACTGCAAGCACAATTAATCTTTCCTGTGCAACCATTAATGCATGTACAAATAAAAAAAAGAAACAATAACAAGTGTTTTTAGCATGGGAAGCAGCCCCACCCAAATCTAGGGTTTGTCTTTTAAGGTTCCACAACTTAATCTTAGGGTTTTGCTACCTACTCGCAACTCTTCTTCGCAAGTTATTTCACGAATCTGAAGTGTATTTTATCCTTACGAAAAATTTGGTATTTTTGCCCTAAAAGATAATATGGGCATTTATACCTATGGCATGTAGTTTATGCACTACCCTGCCCTAACCCGGGGTTTTTATTTTTGCGAGTTTTCATTTTCGTTCTTTCACAATCAATCTCTTCTTTTCAAGCTTTTTCGTGCAACATACCGATCATACATGGTTTTCATACATACATTCATAGCATAATTACTAATTCATAGTCATACAAACTATAGACATGAAGTGATATAAAAATAAAATATTAATTCTTTATTATTACTAAAATAGTATGATAATTTGTATTTACATGAACACACATCAAGAAAACAAGATCAACATGGCATATTCTCAACATAACCAACCAAATCAAATATCCTAATGCATGTGATCCCTTGGATAAAGTAACTATAGGGAAAGAAAAATCAATATAGTCACATGCCAATAATATAGTTAAATGATATGGTGTCAACACAACCAATCACAAAGCATAATGTCACAGTAAAAAATGTAATAAGTTTGCATGGCACACTCCCACCAACCATATAGCCACATGGAATAGTCAAAGATCAAACCATAATCACATGATGAAGTACATAATAAACATCTAAATATAGCAACAAAATGAGATGTCTAGAGTCTCTCAAAAAACCCCGTCTCCCTCAGCACACTAACGGTCCACACACAAGGGTGGATAAACATTCCCCATAGAGCATGTCATCTAGCTCTAGACACATGTAATGTCTCATCTCTCTGCACTAGCCTATGCCAAACCACCACACCCCACAAACACATCCAAAACATAGTCATAGCACTTCATAAATATAGCCAATAACCACCTAACCATATCATCAATCAAGATACAAAACGTTTCCAACCATGCAAGTAGAAATAATGAAATAACTATATAAGGAAACTTGAGAGCAAAAACATACAAAACTACTTATCGATAAAAAAGACGAGACCTCTCCACTCCACCTCTAAGAATGACACCATTAATATCTATGGGAAAGACACAATCATCCAGCATGTAGCTATGATAAGCTGGAAACATCCTCTCTGAAATATTCTCCCCATCCTCTCTCTATTGTAGCAAGGTACAACATGACTAGCACGATGCCAAAGACACATTGTAAGATCAAGTACCTATTCATGAATGGAAATAGAATAAGTGATCAAGTTTACATTTAAAACATGCAACAAAAACCTTGTTTGCAACATATAACAATATGTTTAAAGCATCCAACTTTGTTATCTTACTTCCTCTCTAGTGATAGGGTTTCGATAAGCCTTGGAATTACACATGAGCATCCAAGTGCAATGAAGCACAAGCCCCACTCTCACTGCATTTGCAATGAGCTCACCTATATGCACTACCAAGCACATACTGACCTAGAGCATCCACAAGCAAGCTCATAGGAAAATCTACAAATATCAATCGAGATACCTCTCAACATGGAATGCCATCTTTGATAGTCAAAATAATAAGGCAATACAAGTAGATCAGAAAATACCTATTTTCCATGAATAATAAATAGGAAAAAATAATGAAAAATAGAGAAAATTAGGATTTTCGCGCTAAAAAAATATGGAAAAATAAGATTTATGTGCGTGAATGTTTGGCGAGGTTAAAGAATGAGGTTAAGACTCAGTTTGGCCTTTTTCTTTTTGTTATAGTATGTGTTCATTATTTTTTCATACAAAAATGATACAAAACAACTATTTACACCTATGCACCGCAGCAACACTTAAACAATGAGGGGGGGATGAAGTTTGTGCGATGATCTAATTGCTGAAAAGATACAAATTATTATTTCCCTCTTTGTGCATAGCATTTAGGGATTGTTCCATAATTAAATATAGGTGACTAGTAGAACGAAAGTTCCGGTGCTAGTCCTAAAGCAACGCAGCACGTAACGCTTAGTTAAAATTCATGAAAGGACTGTTTTCCGTACCTCACATGGCTGGTTTTTTAATCATAAAATGGTTGTGCACAATTGTCATACACCTTGCATCAAGCATGCCACGTGGTATCTCCTGGAATGCATTGCAATTGATTGATAAACTTTGACCAACGCTGAGAGGACAGGAAACCTAAACTGTAGGTTTAGACAGGTGTTTCCATTGGGGAAAGTTTTGTGAGGCAAATTAAAATCTCCTGGAACGCTGAATTATGAAAGAGTGGAGTTTGTACGAATGTTATATGTGTTAGTGACGCATTTTGGGGCTAATCCCTGAGGTGTAGGAGAGTCGTAGTGGAGCCACGGCAATCAGTCGAGAGGTTGCTTCCCTATGTGTGTATTACGAGGCATTATGCCTATATGTTATGGGATCTTCCTCTGAGAAGAAGGGAAGGTGAACGGTGGACTACATATTGGATATAAACGCAAAATTGTCATAAGCATTTAGTGCAAAGTGAGTCTTAGACGCTCCTGGCCCACGAGGCCATGTGGTGGGGTTGTCTGTTGTATGCATGAGGTCCGGCTAGTGCCATAGCCAATGCCGGCCCATTTTAGGTCCCATCAGTGGTGTGTCTACTGGGAGCTGCCTATAAGTGGCGGTGTCCGAATCTAGGTTGTAAAGGGATCTAAGTTTATAATTTCCATTAGGAGTATGCGAAGCTAACCATAAAATGGGGTTTGTTCAAGGATGGAAAACCTTGGATTTCCCTATACAAAACTTACTGATGGACTTAGTTAGTTATGTAGAGCATGATTTCTCTACAGAAGATAATTTAGGTGATGAGAAGAGTAATCAGTTAGTGGTTACCCCATCCTCTAATGCGATGTCATGGGCCAAGGTTTGCCTTGGTGTGGTCTCTACCCAAGAGAAATCATGCATAACCATCCATCAACCTAGAGGGCATGGAACAAGTATGTTGGAAGCTATAGTGGTCATGGCATCAACAAGTGATTATGCTAAAGCCGTAGTGCCATGGAAAAAATTCGACACACAGTGGAGTGCAGTTATGGCTGAAACATCCCATGTGGTGGGGCATCGTGCCAAAATTTTAAGTATCACAAGGATGTTAGAAGCCCTAGATGTAAAGGGAAAACCTTTGCTTAAAAGACACGGTCCCTAGGTCCTAAGTGCTAAGGATAAGTTTTCTTTTGATGAGGGGCAGAAGCTCCTAGATAAAGCCATCATGGAACTGCCTAGGAAGGGGCAAGATATGGAAGATCCTCTAAGAAAGGATCGAAATTGTTGAGATGGAAAGCTCAACATGTGCAGACATTGATGATGGACCGCCTAGCTAAATGGGTCCGCACATCTACACTTAGCACGTTGGTGGTCATTAAGATACTCACATGGCCAATGACTTACCACTTTTTTATTATATTTAGTTTGTTACACCTACCTACAGCTGGCAAAGACATAGCGCCAGTCGATTAGTGTAGTCGATTATGCACTATTTGACTTAGTAGGCCACTTTCCTTTGAGTTGTATCTTATCTATACTTTGTGTACATTGTATTGTGTGTGGAAGAAGAAGAAGAAATCAGCAAGAAAACCTTTTGACATCCATCTCTCTTCTTGTGTTTTTAAGTGAGATTCCTCTTGTGCATACAGTGTGTGTTTGGCGCCGCACCTCAAGCAAGTCCCCCCACACACGATTCTTGACATGGTATCAGAGCCCCACCACTGAGAGAGGCTGATTTCAAATGCTGAAGTGAAGGAGAAGAAGCAAGGTTCGAGCAAGCAAGCAACAGGTAAGAAGCTCTCCCATTCTTCCACTCTCTCTCTTAGATAGTGCCTGTGGAGGCACCGGAAGCAGGGTCGAGAAAAAAATCTCAGATTGATGTGAAAATTGGTGTGCAAGTAGATCACTGTATATTCTGCAGATTGGCCCTTTAGGGCTTTTCCGCAGTTATTTTGGGCATTTGATGCGGTTTCAGACCTCGTTTTGGAGCTGCAAGGTTGCGGACAACAGTTTTAGGATACACTGATTTCGGCTGTATTGACCGAAAGTAGGTGCACAGGTTACAGATTGCGAATCTGTAATTTTTGAGGTGTTTGTAGGAAGCAAACATAAGGTTTATCTGCAAACAGGTTACAGATTACATGTACTATTGAGTAATCAGTGAAAAAGGTTGCTTGGTGTATTGCTATGCACGTATTGTGAAAGATTGCAGAAGACTAGCTTGCTGTGTTGTATCCTTGTTTGTGATAATGGCAGAGAACAGTGGAAATCCGATTATTGAGAAGCTAATAGCGACAGTAATAGGGATTTTTTTTTGTGGAATACAAAATAGTTTTTGCACTGTGTACAATGCTCGTGCAAACAAAAACAAAATATACTAAAATCATAACACTGATACATGAAATAAATACATGATCACATAATGAAAGCGACTGGTACAATCATGACAAGATATCACTAATACATAAAAAATGTCTACACAGATTAGGCGACCAAAAAAGAAAGGTGTGTGAGCTCCAGGGATCCAAGGGGCGAGCCACATATCCTCGCCATCCGAAAGCTCATCTTGCCGCAAAGGAGCATCGAACGGACTCTGCAAAAAAAGAAACAACAACACATCAGTCCACCATACAATAATGCATTCTAATTAAACATGGTAACTACGGATAAGAAAGATGAGTGACTTACAGGGCCGCCGCATCTATACAATCAGTCGATCAATGCAGTGAGACCGTGTCTCTCTGCATATCGAGTCTCAAGGCCGGTTGGATCGCGATTTGTAATGGAGTGCTGCAAGGAAAACAAAATACTAACTGTTAGAAACATGATTGTCAGTACAAAGGATATTGCAAATAAAAACAAGCAAAACAAAAGAAAAACTTACAAAGTCCTCCAAATATGTCCTGTGGCCGCCACTCCCAAGATGATGGCCGGACCACTCCAGCCTCGAGTTGTGCCATCGTTGCCTCGCGCTGCTGACTCCAACATCCTAGAGAATCTGTAGCCTTCTCTCTCAGTCGGCGCCAGTCATCCGCGTCTAACCACTCGGGCTTTGCAGCCCCACTCTTAAGTGCCTTGCGTGTGCCTGCCGATCGTCCGTGTGACATATATGCACGCATGCAATCCATCATCCAGCCCATAGAAAATCTATCTACTAAGGTTGGAACCGGAAACTCCTCATGCAAGGATGCTACTATGTAGTCCTTGCTCCCCTCCGGTATGTTCTTCCAACGATCTAATCTCGTGATCTGGTCTGGAGACATGCGCGTGAAGATATCCTGCAACTCCCCATCGCTCATTCCTCGACTCATCCTGAAAATGTCACCTGCACAAACAAAAAATGATGTTAGAATAATCAATTGAAATCATATAAAGCACAATAATATAAATCCTAAAAAAATGATCTCACTTAAAATGCATATCTTATGTACCCTTATAAGAGATTGGTCAACGAATTGAGTAAGTGGATGCTCCAAGTATGAAGTATCCTATGGTCCCATTTCAATCTCTTGACACAACTCCGCATACACTTGAAGGTCAATAGACATATCACCACAAAAGGATGAGTCCACCTCGTTCTCAAAGAATTCTTGGACTCTTGTATTTCCATCATTGTTAGCGAATACTGGCTCCAAGCTTTCGGTGGCCTCCACCCCTTGCAATATCGACCCCTCTATTTGCATAATGTCTTCATCTATGCTCGGAACATTGCTTTGATCATATACTCTCACACTTCAGGGAGCTGAAGGTATAACATACCACCATTGAGGTTGTTGGGGGTTTGGATAGAAGATTACTTGTTCACAAACACATACAAGAGAGTTTAAACTATTATGACATATACCATGTCGTAATACAATTAACAAACAAATGAGTCCATGCACCTGTTCACAATGAGTTGGCAACACAAAGGTGTCATGCAAATCTGACCATTTTTTTTCGGAATCTATTTCGAGAAATCCAGATGGACCTCGTCAAACTGTTGCTCCAGCTCCTTCAAGTACCACTTTGAACCAATACACATCGAATAGTATCATGGAGAAGCTACGGTAATCCACTATAACAATACTTTGCAAGTTTCCAAAATACTCCATCTCATCTATAATCGTGTTTGGATCCGTTGCTCATCACTGGCTCTCCTGCTCGAACCTTGGCGTGATACCACAGTCCATTGTGGAGCGCATTGTGTCAATACGCTCCACGCGAAAATGCCATCCGTGTGACCACGCTGCACTATATATTTTGTACTGTACATTGAAACACTCAAATTAGATGTCACATATAAAATATAGATATGACAAATCCTAAACACCTCATCACCTTTGGACTACATCCCCTCGAGAATTCCCACTCCTCCATTGAGACCTCTGCCCCTTCGCGAGACGCTGCGGTCAAAGCTCCATGCAACCATCGCGTTGACATGAACCGCGGCATCTCCTCCATGCCCTCGGGATATCAAATCAGTCAATGACATATACTACGTCAAAATTTAGATCGCGCTTCCTCTTGATCTTGCCTAGCGATCTGTACTTGGCGAGCCACGTCTCCATAGAGGCATGGTGCAACATACAAAAGCGATTCACCTTCTCCTCCATTGTAGCATCCATTATTTTTTCTATCCCATTTCCAACCACCACATCTCCAGTCAGTCTATCATCATCCTTCAGCGACCATAGCATTTTGTTGTCTAGATCCATCGTTGGTAGCCATTGTGAAATATGCACTAGTGCCTCAGACACCAACCAAACTTCAGCCATGCTACCTTCTAGCTGAGCTTGTTGTCGCACAAAGCCTTTGAGGGTTTTCATAAAGTGCTCCAAGAAGAACATCCATTGCGCATGGATAGGTCCAACAATCTCCAATTCATCTACAAGATGCACAAGAAGGTGGATTTGTATTGTGAGCATGCTGGTAGGCAGGTATTTCTCAAAGAGACATACCGTCTCCACTGCTCCCCGCCTCACGGATTCAGTAGAGTACGTCTTAATCTCCTTCTGTGAGATCCATTGCACCAAAATCGACAACCTATAAATGGCCCCGCGTATTTTTGGAGTAAGACGTCCTGCGATCGCGATCGGTAGTACAAACTGCCACAAATGAGAAAGCATTATGAATAATGGCTACACTCCAAATAGCAAATTGCACACGCCAATTACAATCCATTCGTAGTACAAACCTGCTCTTTCTCTCCCTCCCTCTCCCTCTCTCATTTCCTCCCCCTCCCTCTCCCTCTCCCTCTCTTTCTCTCTCATTTCCTCTCCCTCTCTCAATATACACAAATTAAACCCTAAACAAGTAAAAGAGGGAGAGAGAATGGACTCACCGTAAAGATTCAAAGAAGGGTTTGGCGGCTCCTCTTCGTGATGGCGGCTCCTCCTCTTCTTCGCGAACGACGGCGGCGGCGGTAGTGAGAATCCTTCTTTCTCTCTTTCTCTCCCTCTAAGCAAAACGGTCGCTCTCTCTCTCTCTCTCTCTCTCTCTCTCTCTCTCTCTCTCTCTCTCTCTCTCAAACTTTCACGAATGCACGAAATGAAATGCGCTCGGGTTTCGGCCCATGTTTTTTTTCTATGTGGAGCGTCGCTATTTGCATTGCGACAAAATAGCGACACCGCTATTTATCATCGCTAATCGGCGTCGCTATGGCCTGATATCCTTGTAGTGAAATATATCAATTTGAGTCACGTCCACTAGCAAAGCATCAATGTATGTTTGATATTGGAACCTTGGAATAATTATTTCAAGTAATATATTTTTAATTATCTTACATGTAAGTCTTCATCATGGGCACCAAACAAAGCAAATGAATTTTAAGTTAATATAAGAGCTTCTCACTTATGAACAAGTAATGGGTCACCTCTCCCAACTCTCTCGACCAACAGATGATTCTGCAACAAAGGAGGTGGTGGGTGCCATAAATGATTGTGCCACATTTTTTCTTTGTGGATCTATGGAGGTGTTTGGTTGGCTCATAAGCCATTTGTCTCTCTTGTCAATGAGGCTAGCAAGAGGTTTAGTAGTGGCCCCAATGGTAGCTTGAGTAGCCTGCACATTATCATGAGTACCTTGGGTGGCTTGTGTAGTATCTTTGCAAGCTTCAATGGCTTGAGTACTTCCTTCTGCACCCTCAATACTTGTAATTTCTTACTCATCTACAGCAATGGGCGTGGCAAGTGAATCACGAGTAGGAACCCTTTCCATGAACTCGAAAAGCATGATTCAACCTTTAAACCCTCATGCATGATCATAAAAAGTAATTCTGCAAAAGCAACAAGGCACTTTACATGGGTTGAAGTACTTACTCTTATGCAGATCTTTCTCTTGCTTGGGGATAACTTCAACCAAGAGAAAGATCCCCAAGCACAACCAAGATAATCCAACCAAGATAATCCAAACCAGATAACTAATGTTTGTGATTCTTCAAGTTAAATTTGAAGAACTCCTCAAACAAGAGATATTATAATCCAAACCTTCATATTTTTTATAAAAAGCTAAAACTACTAACTACCTTGAACAATTATTTTTTATAGAAAGCTAATGCAACAATTATTTTTTTGATAAAAAGCTAATGCTACCTTGAACTTCCTTTAAACCTAGGACATGTGCATGTGGGTTGATGCTTGCAGGTGGAGTTAATGATACAGAGGGCAAGAGTAGATTTAAAGCCGTTAATAAGTGACTACACCCAATCATTTCTACTCTTATATATTTCTCTATTACACAAAAAAGTCTATCCTCACTATTTTACAATGGAGTCTATCCTTCACAACAAAACTTGTCTACTCACACGTGCATACACACACACTCTCCTCATATCTTCACCTATGCGCCAATTGTCTCACCTAAAATGGTTATACGATCATAATGTACAAAAAAGGGAGGTTGGCAACCCCCCATCCTCCACGTGCACGCAAATGATGAGGGGGTTGTTGCCCCCCTTTTTTCTTAGTGTAGGTAAGAAGCATGTGCAAATGATAAGAAACTTAGTGAGTTCACCTATACACCTCCCCTGTGATCTGCGTGTGCATGGTTGACCTGACTACTTTGCAATCTTGAGGATGATAACTTGCGGCTCAATGACCCAATGATCTTGAGTGAGAGAGAAAGACGTACACAAAAGTTCAAAGAGAGAGAGAGAGAGGGAGAGGGAGGCAGGGAGAGTGTCTCTTGGCTTGAATCAATCAAGGTTTGAAAGGAAGAGAGAGAGGGGGGGAGAGACACAAAGGTTTGTGAGAGTGAGAATGAGAGTAAGACTTTGAGAAAATCAAGAGTTCATATTGAAAGGCGTATTTCTTAGCAAGGAAATGTTCTTAAGTAGGATTATATGGGGCTCTTACTACCAAGGTAGCTGGTGGTGACTCTGGAGATTATATTACTAGACCTGGAGGGTCGTACTAATGCATGTGTAAAATGTTCTAGCAAATAGCCCAAATGTCCTTTTGTGTCATTTTTTAAACATCTCTGATGCAAGTCTCTCACTCAATCTAATGAGATATTGAGCCATCACTACTAAACGTTCTCTATGATGTGTCATAAATGGATAGTCCTTCTATGGCCCTTAAAATTTAATGATTTTGCTAATTCATTAATTAGTCTTCTCAAGTTACAATGACGGCCACCCACTACAACTGTTACATTATTCAAACCCTCTTGAGACCTCATCTATGATGCCCTTTTTCCTTTGCACTTTCCTTAATTTGAGAGCTATTTCCTTCTCTTTAACAAATCCACATTGTAAGCTCAATATAGAGTTGTATTATTTTTCATCAATTTCCAACCCAACAAAGAGCACAATATGTCAAGTTTTTCCATTTTGTCATGGAGAATAGCTAGTGATTGCATAGAACATAGGGTTTCATTAAGAAATGGAGATATTGTTCTAAGTGAGAACTACCTATAGAATATATTGCCTCCAACATAAATTTTTTAGGGGTTGCAAGTCGTCGTAAAGCATGAAGGTGGAGCAAACAAGGTCAATGTGTCTCCAAGATGGGATCATGAAGGGCATGCGCACTACATGATTAGTAGCACACTATCAACCACCTACTCCATCATGCACTCAAACAATTTTGTATATGTATCTGATAGTATTGAGTCAATAAAAGGTGGTACTTGTAGCAAGTCAACTCTAGTGTATCTTGATATACCCTTAGATGATAGCAAGGATGTTGACCAAGTGATAATGTCAAAATCTGAATACAATGATAGAGGTGTGCACACAGGGATGCATGACACAAATATTGAGGAGGAGTTGCATGTGGGTAGCCAAAGCAAGGATGCGTCTTCCTATGATAAGTCCATTGTGGCCTTCATTGAGGAGAAAGTTGAGCTTCCAGCTACACACAGTAAGAAATGAATAATGGGTATGGAATAGAAATATGATGGGCACCTTTGGTCGTGGCCCTCACAGACAAATATGGTAATAGAGTGCACTGTGTGTTTGAGCTATTGTCTTGGAAGTCTTCAATGGTCCAGGGTAACTTGTCCTTACTACATAGCTGAGAGAAGATACAATGATGTTTTTTCCCATGGTCATTTAGACATACAAGTGAGCATGGGCTATCCTACAAGTGAGGGAAACTCCAAGATAACATGTCACTATTGTCAAAAGGTTGTTACTTGCATAGCCCTTTGTAGTATGTGTTGCCATTGGACCCTACAATGACATGGTCGGTGATCCATGTTGGGGAGCATGCTCACGATCAACAAGGCACAAAGAGGGCAACCAATGAAAAGGTACTAAGCCTTGTCAACATAGTCCTAAAAAATCAAAAAGGGAGGCCCATGAAAAATACAGATGCTAGTTGCTTGGCAAATGTTGTTTGAATCTTTGAAAAAAGAAGATAAATCAGAGGCGACTGAGGTGGATCTTAATCATTTTTTATAAGAAATGATGCCACTAGTGTAGAATAAAGGGTAAGCTTGTATATCATTACTTTGTACTAATGTTGTATGCCTTACATTTGAAATAACCATCTAGCAAACACACAGGTTTAAAGGTATTTTTTCATAAGAGAGAGCTAATCAAGTTCAGGTCATTGGTGATGGGTATAACGGCATACTTCTTTTGCAAAGGCATTGTGTCTTTCCATTTTTCCATGGAAGTAGATTTCCTGGGCAAGATGATGCCAAGGAGAAGTGCTTCTTGTTTAAAATGTCCACTAAGGGACCATCATCAAGGGTGGACTTAGTAAATCATATGAGGCAAACAGGAATCGGAGATTAATGAAGTGCATGGGTGCACTTCGATCACACCCATAGGGTTGATGGATGGGCAACAATGTCTTGTTCTATTTATGATCCTCAGTATGTGGTAACATTATTATAGCTTACATTAAAATTGAATTGTTGCTAGAAAATACTATGCTAATGTATCAATCATTAACTAGCATGAGAGCATTATAGGTGATTGCAATATGTGAATTTAAATGGGAGGATGAAGAGTCTCAAATCTTGTTTTGGAAAAATCTGAATTTCGTCATGGTTCGACGTGGTCATGATCCTCCTGACTTTGATGGATTCATGTTCGATGAGGCAAGTGCAAATTGGTTGGCAGTAAATATTACAGTGGAGGATCACATAACATAATGGAAGGGAGAGAGTGCTCTTGTCTTTTTTATTTGGAGCAAAGTTTACAAAGGCATACCAAGAAATTAGTCACTATAGATAAACAAATGCATCACATTGAAATGTGGGAACATGGAGGCTAGCAATGATAAGTCAACAAGCATCGCTTCACACCTTTGTATCCGAGATTGATGGGCACAAAATGTAAACAAGTATCACATTAAATCTTTGGATAGGTGGTTAAATGGTAGCAACAAAGAATTGCCCATTGGGGAGGAATTCAATCTCATGTAGGTCTGATGTTTTTCTTAGCTCATTAAAAGAATTGCTACACAATGCACTAATGAAGAGTGCTACTAACTTTATTCTTGGATCCGACTCTATAGGATAACAAAAGTCCCTTGGAACGTGCTCAGATTCCAAGCATAAACTTTTTAGAAAGCATCCATGCTAGTTGGTTAGCAAATGAAGGTGGAAAACGAAAGATATCACTCTATGATGCATGTGTTAAGGATGTTTTGAATGCATATATCCAATGTGCAAAGAGGTCGGGCTATATCACGGGTAGGTATATTGGATCTGGGCCTTCAATGGTTAGCAGGCGAAGGTGTAAAATGAAAGATATCACTCTATGATGCATGTGTTAGTGATGTTTTGAATGCATATATCCAATGTGCAAAGAGGTTGGGCTATATCACGGGTAGGTATATTGGATCTGGGCCTTCAATGGACTCTTTGATGGCAAATGCTAGCAAAAAGAAATCCCCAAATCCTACCTCTGTTATGTGTGCATTGCAAGATGTTGTAGCGACTCATTCATTGTTTTGGCCCACTCGTCATCATGCTCACATCAATAGGGTATAGCATGTCCTTTTTTATTGCAAGAAGATTAGGGTGTATGAAACTTGGAAAGTTTCTAGATATTGTACTCTTTTTGGGAGATAGAGAAGTTCTCCATTGCTCACTAGAGGAAGGTTGCCCATACTCTTTCTAGATATTTCACTTTTTTTTGAGTGATGCAGAAGTTTTAGGTGTAGAAATCTTGGAAAATTTCTAGAATTTTGTATCGTAGCTTCCTCAATTCTAGATAGTATACGTCTTGTTGCAAGCTTGAAAAAACTTGAAAAATCAATTTCAATTACAAAAGCATAAAATTGAAAGCTTGCAAAAATAACACACTCCCCTAACCTGCACTTAGCAGGATTTCAAATGCTTTTCCAAGTCCGTTTAGACTTTAGAATTTGTATCGAAAAATTATTATCAATGTCTAATAAGTCTTACAAAATTCCAATATTTATTTAATTTCTTGATACCGATAGTTTCAAGGTTGTCGAGTATTTCATAATTATTTTTGCTTCAACATTCTCGATATTTTAGGTTAGGTTTTCTTGCTGACTCATACGTGGGTCAACTCATGATATTGACGCTCTCGCTAATATAACCATTAATATTAACATTGCATGTGTTTTCAGCAAGAAAATAATTTTTATTTTATTCTACTCACATTCTATAGTTTAATCGATGATGTCTGACCATTTGTCAAACTTTCAATGTTATCTAGAAAGATCAATTTTCATTTAGCTATGTCCTAGTAAGTGCAATGTTGATTGTTTTTCTGAAAAAATTATTCTAAGAAATGTAAAAATCATAAGTGCAAATTTTCTTTCATCTTTTAGACATCGAATTATATTACTACACACCTAATTTATGCACATCTAGTATATATTTTTCTATACAATTTTCTGGTGATTTAATGCATTGATTATTTCATGATATTATCTAAATTATTTTCTATAAACTTTTATAAAACTCATATACATCTATTTATCATTAGCAAAATGAACTAGAGATAGTCACTTTCAGGGAAAAATTATTAAATATTCCCTTTCCTAACACCGTCTACATTTTTTTAGTTATTATAACCACATGCGTCATTAATGAAATAACAATAAATATCACAAAATAAACTATAATTAAGATATTTTATTAATGATAGGCATATATTCCTTTTCCAAGTGAAAGATTCTTTTCAATGAATAGTTAATTATCATATTACTTAGGCTATTTTCTTATCGACAGCTCATATGCATTTTCTTTAAAATGCATTTATAAGCATTTAAGGCCAAATATAGCGATAAGCTTATAAAACATTAATTTTTCCAAACCGACGAGATGTTACCTCTATCAGGTTTGTAGTAATGGGGGTTTTGCCAATTCCTATCCCGTCATTTTCTCCATCAGCCGCGTTTCTTGCTTCTCTTGCTTCAAATGGGCTTCTTGAATTTTTGCAACCTCATAGAGCCATGGATGTTAGGCGAAATTAACGTGGTAGTCTAGGGAGAGTTGGTGGTTGTCCAAAATTTTTTTGCCAATGTTTTGCTTAGCGATATGGCTATATGGAAGGAAGGTGTAATAGGGGGTAGAGAAAATGAAAATGAGGTAGAAGAGGGGTATTTTCCTCCTTTCAGGCTCAAGCTAGAATGGAAAAGAGATGTAGAGAAAAATTTCCATCATCAGGAGGTTTTCCTTCTTGCTTTCTTGTGAAGGAGAGAGGGTGTATTTATAGCCGTGAGGGGGAGCATACAGTCGACTCATTCTTTTGGCTACTTGTCAAGAGCTAAGTAAGCTTTATAAAAAATACTTTTTGATTGCCTACCTATTGGATGGTGGCATGGGGATTATTTTAAAATGCTTTCTCTCCCTCCAGACGTAAAAAACGTCATGATTTTTGGCCAAGTTACCTCATGCCTTATCTAGTTAATAAAGTCATGTCATACTCTTTGATGCCTAACTTACTCAATAGCATGCTCGTTCTTGCGTGTTCTTTGTCTACCGATTAAGGCTTTTGCAATTTGTCTTGCCGTTGCAAAATCAATGAGATCTTTGATGCATCAAATGGAATCGGGAACACTAAATCAAATATAATGCCAAAAATATCATGATCAAGCCGTTGTAACATTATTTACGATGCATCTTTTCTTCTTGTTGGCTGGGAACATTGAGGCGTCTTCTCGTGTTGGATTGCAGAATTGATTTAATGCGAGACTTGATATTACATGTTGTCACTTATATGATAACTCAACGAGTAATTTTTAAAATATTTCAAGCCTGAATTTGTTTCTTGATATATGAAGTTTTATGGCGGGAATATTACAGTCTTCAACATCTTGTGCAAGGTAGCCTCCATGTTCTTCCTGCTAGACACCCTAGTCATCGCGTGGGTAGGCATTTTTCTAGAACCCCTCTCTAAGTGGAGTACAAGCATGTGGTGCACTACTCCTCTGATGTCAAGTCTTTGCAAGTCACGTGTCACAAACACAACATTTTTATTTATGCTCCTCGCCACAATGGATGCTAGTCTCTCCCTTTGCACTATTGATATCGACCAAGACTCCCCTTCATTTATGCTCCTCGCCACAATGGATGCTACTCTCTCCCTTTGCACTATTGATATCGACCAAGACTCCCCAAGACTCCCCTTTATCCCCAGCGACTTTTGCATGAGTTGTCACAAATGGATAACTGAACGGAATACAAGAGGAGGTAGCCTGCACTTTTAAGGAACATCCCTAAAAAATAGCCATGTAGAAGAACACACTCTTACCATCTAGGGGAGTAACCATGTTATCTCTTGCACCACCTCAAAACATGCCCCTCTAGCTCCGACTAGAGCAAGCTAGACTTCAAGTCTTGCATTGCTCTACTCAAGCAGTCTACTTAGGCCTAAAAGCACCTTAGAGAAGAAGAAATGTAAGCTGCAAGCCAATTGACTAAAACTATTACTACAACTCCCATCTAGGCAATCCTAATGGATCCCCTGCCCCCATAGACCCTCGCCTTCACTAGAAAATCCTCATTATGGCAAAGTTTTTCCTAGGAATAGCCCTACATTGCCTAAACTATGTCAAGAGTTCTTCACCAATATACTAGTTGTTGTTGTAATAGGTTCAAACACTTCGGATGAAAGTGCAATAGGTGTAGTAGGACAATGAGGCCCTATGAGCCCAAGTTCAATAACACAACAACTCAAGCTTCAAGAGTAGTGGCATTGTCTCCACACGTGTTATCATTGTGAGGCCTACTTAGATCTAGCTGAATCCCTCTAGGACCAGTTCCAGAGAGTGGAAATGGATTCCACCTTCCTCCATGGGAGAATGGCAGAGTAGTCACCAATCTAGATGATGAAATGTTCCTCGATCTGGAGACACTATAGGAATTATAGATAAGCTTCTAGATAGAACTACAAGATACCTAGGAAGATGTAGTCTAGAAATTTTGAGCTGCCCTCATGGGTCCTCATTCTTCCCAATTGTCACCCCTACCACATCCGAAAGGTGACTTGAATGTTGATGCCTAGTTGCACCCTCCGGTAGTAGGTTGTAACCTTCACCCCAACCCTTGTTCCCCAAGGTGTGCCTATAGAGCTTGACAAGGCAACAAAAACTCTATCTCTTAGCGTGATAGCCATAGATGTCGTAGCTCAAGGTAGAGGAGGTCTTAGAACCCTTCTCATCTCTAGAGCTCAGTTGTAAAGGAGAAATGGACATGCCTTGTGAACACCCTTTGCATAGCCTAGAACCACCCCAGTGTTGGCTTCAACTATGGCAAAGGCAAGTCCATCATTAAAGAGAAACCCATCCCCCTCAGTGATGATGAAGCTCCCTAAGGAATCGGTGTCTAGGACTTTGACTTCATGACCAACACTTCCTCTAAGAATCCCGAATGGGTTATGCTCATAGAGTAGTGTAAGCCCTTGAGAGCAACAGTGTGATGATGCTTTGGAGCGAATGCAAGTGCTCCAAAATGATCATTTCCAATAACTATTGGCTGATGTGGATGTAGAGATCGAGTGCTTGTACAAGGACATTCCCGTGACTGGTCTAGTAGTAAACCTTAGATTGGACGATGCCATGGGGTGTCATCTCTTCTAACCTGGCTCTAATCACAACCATAGCTACAATATGAGTCCACACCTAAGCCCAAATGCATGTTGCTATATTGGCATAATCTCAAAGAAGCACACCTTACAAAGGAATTCCAAGGAGGAGGGCAAAGATCGGTGCATAGAGGCAAAGGAGACCAGTTACCACACATAGAGACAAAGAGGTGGTTCCCGATGTCAAACTACATGTCGAACTGGAGCAAATGAAAGGGATATTAACATAGTTAGAGGCCTTGGTGTCCAAGCACATAATGTATATCTACTCTCTCTAGAATCCTGCTAGCAAACAAGATAAAAGGATTGAGAACTTGATACATCATCTCACAATGATGAGGGTGGAGCATGATTGTCTCCAACAAGCAACACAAATTAGCATCTATTACTTGGTGAACTTGGTAGTGGAACTCTGTGCTTACCGCATTTTGTAGCCTTCACACTGGGACCGCATGGACCTCTAGCTTTAGCACAACCACCTCCACTATTCTCTACTCTTGCCCTTACCTTCGGCACCTCCTAGCCATGCCCAGCCTAAAATTAGTCCCCTTTCCATCTGGTTTTGCCCATTGTGCTCAGTTCGCCACTACTGGCTTCACTAAATCATGTTCCCAAGCTAGTGCTTGTATCACCATAAGCTACACAAGATGTCCCCACCTTGGAAGATGAAGGTGCCATTGAAGAGTGACTCATGTGGATTCGAGTTTTCCATGCATGCCATGTGCCAAATGCAGGATGACTTGATTGGTAGTCCAAAATAGCATTCATGGAATGGGCTAAAAGAGGACATCAATGTTGATGGCAGTGACATAGTAATAGAAGGTAGAAGATTAGCCATGGATTATGGTAGATGGACTTCATGACACACAGGAACACAAAAGCTATGAAAGGATTAGAGAATATTTTTGTGTTCCTCATATCTTCCTCCGCTCTCCTTTGATCAACCCTTCATCCTTCCTTCTTTCTCTTTACTTCCTCCTTCAACCCTTTGTTTGTGTCTCTTGACCTTTTCCAAACTTTAATGATCACCCTATAACCTTTCATACAATGTAACACTGTGATGGCAACCAAGATGGTCTAGTCCATCGTCATGCATTTCTTCTAAGTAGTTACCCTTTGAGGTATACGTTGTGTTTCGAAGTCCGTTATCATAGTATCTCTTTTTGAGCTCTTTTCTTTATTAAGTACTTGTCTCAATAGTGCAAATGGAAGTTATCTCTTTTGATATGATCTATTTTTGACTTTGCGATGCTAGCATATCTCTATGTTGGATCCAAGATGATAAGGGTCTATTGTTTCACAAAGCTAGTGCAATGATTTTGCACCTCTAGCAACCACAGCAGGAACTTGGAACCGATTACAATTGCAAGTATCAATACATGAGGTGGAGTACCCTCCTTAACATTAATATAGGTCCATGCAAATACATATTGAAATTCATTGAACAAACTTATGAGCTTTTGCTCATCTTCTTTTGTGAGGTTTTGGACAATGTACATTAGTCTTGGTATTTCCCCTTCTTCAACAAGGCTTACTTCTTTAACCTTTGCTAGTTCCTCAATTTATTTGTCGAAGTCACCTTGTCTCTTCGTAGCAAGCATCATGATGATATGATCTCCTTTCTTGAATTTCATAAATTGTTAAGGAAGGTCCTTTGATTTCTTTGGTTTTTTGCATCACAATCTTTGCTTATTTGAGTAGCCTTCAACCTTTGTTATCTCAAGTAAATAGAAAGATCTCTATTTTTCTATTGCTTTTCGGTAGGTCAAGGAATCTTAGAATCAGGGGTCCATCCTACATTCAAAGTCTGAGCTTGATTTGTCTAACCCTTGAGAAAAGGTATTGACTACATATTCCGCTTCTTCTATTACAAGGACTTCAAGAGAAAAAAATGAGGTCAATGTGCTTATAAATTGATCACTCATGATCTAACATCTCCAAGAAGCCATTCTATTTTAGAAATTTTTCTAAATACTTTGGTGTGTACACATGCACACCTTTGTTCGTTAAGCTTTTTGGATCTACTAAAATTTTCTCAATAGTGTTTCCACTTATGTCATAGTTGCTAGATCATTGTCTTCCTTTGCACTTTCATATTTTTGATAACTTATCCTTTGCTTCACTCCCATTCTTAACATTAGAGTCTTCTATCCATATTAAAGACACCACTAGGTTATTGTAATAATTGAATAACGTTAGAGTCTTCTATCCTCATTAAAGACCACCGCTATGTTATTGTCATCATTGAATGATATCTATTGTAGTTTGGTCCATTGCTAATTTGATTGATGTAATAAATCTTCAAAAGTCTACAAGTTAGCTTTGGGATTATCCTTGAAGAACCATTATTTGCAATTGTGCAAGTATTTTTTGGAGTTCAAGTTTTTTGGAGTATAGAACTATCTCATCTTAGGTTCCTATGGGACCTCGAGATTCATCATGAATATTGGCACCTAGATAGTGTTTTTACTAGGTTTAATTGTGTGCACAGTGGTCTCCTCCTTCCTTTTTGACTCATTTTCTCACAAGACTCTTTGTATTCCCCCTCTTCTATGAACAACAGGTCTAGTGTTGCGAAGATATGCATCCAGTCATGCTCATGGTCTCTAAACTCAACAAAGTCCCACGGCATTTTGTTGGCATCTCTTAAAAATAGTCAATTGTCACATTCTATCACTTGAGAATTAAAGTCACTTAGCATGTGAACCTTTGGCATGGTCAACATGTGATACTTTAGATCGTCATTTAGTCCCTAACAAAATAATCCTCATGCCAAATAAAATTACAAGTGAGCTACCAAAATTCTGATGTGTAAACTTATGTCACTAATCTCCTTTGCATAGATTTCTCAATTTGGCCTCTAACTCTAGTTCTTTTAATATCTCCATAGGTAGCAAATAGCTCTCAAATGAAGGCTTCAAAAATAGTGAAGTAATGGAGATTCCTTCTCAAGCAGGGATGCAAACCAAGAGAGAGCCATGCTTGAGAGGAGTGTGCCTATTTGTCCCACTTCAAAAGCACCATCAGGATAACTCTTAGATTGCATAAGGATGAATGAGTTCACTTGCTATAGAAAACCATTAGGATAAAACTTGTATTGTATAAGGATGAACAATTGCAAATACTACAAAAAACCTCTGAGCTTTGATCTAGTCCCATCGAAATTTTCAAGTAGGCTTACCTTTGGCTCTTTCCTATAACTTGGAGGGTGTGGTAAGACATTGAAGAGCTTTCTTGATGTACAATTGTCTCTCAAAGTTCTTAAAGTTGATTATAAAGGTTTTGGATGGCTAACTTGAAATTTATGGATTCAGTACGTGTGAGTGTGCATTACTCTCATGAAGGTGTTGAATTTCTTGAATATTTTGCAAGGGGGTGATGACATATTCCATCATTGTATCCATCACAACTATGAAAGATCAAACAATGGAACCTTGCCAAACTAGTATGAAGATGACAAGAATTAAGTAAGGATAATGATTATGTTTTGATAAATTAGAAGAGAATAACTTGAAGAAGAAGATAAACAATAATAGCAATAATAATAATAGTAATAGTAATAACTTGATTCTTTATCGTATGAATATGGAGTACAATAAATTTCTTGATACACAATGAATACAATGATACCTACAGCAAGGCTAGGTTCATGGTACAAGACTAGATCAAATACAAATCAAGTCAAGAATTGGAGATACAAGGGTTGAACTAGAACTAGAGAGGGCTTGCCTCACAAGAGCCTCACAATTGCTATTGGCAAGATTAAATAGCTTGTAGCCCAAGATTCCTATTTATAGGAGAGTTTAAAGAGGTTAAGAGGAAGCTTCTAGATATGAGATGACATAAGTTGACATAAGTATGATGATACAATCAATGATATAAGGATTGCTTATATAATGACCAATATAAGCAATGCTGATGTAAGAATTGATGTAAGAAGTCTTCTAGAATCCTCCAAAATATTCTAGAACCTTTTAGAGTTTTCTAGAAATTTCTAGAAGATACTAGATTTTTCTATCCATCACACTACTCGCTCATCCAGTTATTAATGGGTCTCATGGTAAATCTAAGTAAGTTTTCATCTAGCAAGTTTGAGTGGTTAAGTTTATGTATGTCCTAACTTGTGCATTTAATAGAGTACAAGGACCTAGACAGGGATGGGTCAATTGGATATGTGAAAGTAGGAGATTAAATTCCCTAACAAGGTATGGTATGCATTTTCCTAAGGTGATATGTGGTGGTATTATGGTGCAAATTATACACCTTAAGTGAGCACCAAGTGAGCCTAGCCCCAAATGTTTGGGGGTCTAAGGCCCATGCCTTAGGATTATGACCTATGATTAGTGATTGATATGCCTAAAGATGGGCATAGTGATTGATATGTGGGTGATTATGACCTATGATTAGTGATCGATATGCCTAAAGATGGGCATAGTGAGTAACTAGAGGTGCAAATTATGTGGCTTATGACAAAGGCGTGTGTAGTAGGAAGATTGTGTCTAAATGTGAGCAATGTGCAAGTGATATTCTAGTGTGGGATGCTTAAGGGGGTTAAGCAATTGTGCCTATGATGATGTGCCTAAGTGATTTAAAAGGAGTGCACACACATGGTAGTGCCCAAGCTCCTTCAAGTGAGATATATGGTCAAGCATGAGTTTACTATCATGAATGAGGAATAATGTTACAACAATTGAGTATGCGACTCAAATTCCTAAAGCATTGGGGTGATTGAGATGAATAACATGTAAGGTGATCATGACAATTGGAGTTACTCAATCATTGAGTGGGAAAACTCAGGTGATTGTGTGGTGAGTGATAAATTGAGTGCTTTATGACTCAAGTAGTATGGGATCGAATGAGGGTGGTGGGTGGTTGGGTCTCAAATGGTGGTTGGTGGAGAGACTCAAGAAAGACACCGGTTGGTTGAGTGATAGCTAAATAAGCTTGAATGGTGGCTAGGTCTGTGGATCTAGAAGCCAACTATCAAACTCAACATTGGGTGACAAACTGGAATCTCCAACCTCATCTTCTAACCTTTTGACTTCTAAGCCCTCCCCCTCATGGTCCTCTAATAGTTCAATCCTCTCTTATTCTCTCAACCCCTCAAGTCTATCAATGCTCTCCCTAGTATTAAGACAACTAATCACACTCTCAAGGCACTCAAGGCTGTTATCACTCTCCTCACCATGTCCTAAACAATGCAAGCTATATCATCTCTCCTTATCTCCATGGGACTCTCAACATTAGGATCAACAAGCTCATCCATCTCTCTCAAGGATCTATCACTCTTAGGACATGAAGGAAAACAAAATCTAGATTAGAAGAGTCAAAGTCACTCTTATCTCCTCATCAATGTCCTCATCAATCAAGCTCTCAATCTCATTCTCCTCTTCATCTTTAGTGCTCTTATAATCAATCTACTTCCTAGTAGGCATGTCAAACTTTGTGGGAACTCCTCAACATTGACATAAACGATAACTCTACCCTTATCCTAGTCCTAAATAGCATCTATCTTTCTCGGCCAAGGTCATCCTAAAATCAATGAGAATGCTCCAAGATGTATTGGCATCACATGACAATTTATACTCATTGAAACACCATGAATCTTGATCTAAAATTTTTAAAGGATTCCCAAACATTTTAATCTAGCATGGTTAGCTAAGTGGGAATATGAAAACCCAATCCCTCAATCATTTTCAGTCCAAACCATTCTATGCAAGATTGGGTTCGTAGACTCAACACCACTATCTATATAATCATCACTAATATTCTAGATATTATGCAATGCATCAACCACCATTGCAAAAATGTTATGAAGCTCTTCTACACTCAACACTCTTAATGTCCCCTTCTTCTTCTCATTTTGTTTAGGATTTACCAATCTCCTCCATTGACTTCTCATCCTAGGACACAAATCCATTAATGATGAAAAAGTAATACTTGATTTCCTCCCCAACAAATCCCTCCTAAGGCCATGATTTCTCTTGCCCTCTCACAACAGAATATTAGTTCCATGATAGTGTCTACTAGGAGCCCTAGCTTTCTTCTCATCACACTTTTCGTTTTCTTTCTAGTTCTCTCTTGCTCTACTAGTTTTTTGCTCATATCTAGCCTTAGTCTCCTCTCCTATCTTACCTTACTAATCTCCATCTCATCTCTAGTCTCAACCTCCTCTCTCTCAATATTCACTCTCTTCTTAATGCTTCACATAACATCTACGACCTTATTCTCAGTCAAAAATACGATTGAGGATCTTCTTTCTTTTTCATCTACACTCGCTCTCTAAGATATGGACGAGTCCTTAATTTCTACACCAAAGTCATTCCTCCTATCAAATATGTTCCTAGGGTTCGGTACATATATGCTCTTACTCTAGTTGGATGCAGACAACTAGGGCTTATGTGGCCAACCTCTCCATAATTGAAGCATGTAGGACTCTCCTTGCTATTTCTCTACCAACTCCTCCCTACATTCCTTGATTAACTAATCATCCTGCTCCTATACCCCATTTCCTGCCTCTCAAAGCATTCAACATCATGTCTTGCATTTGACCTTGACTAATTGATCATCCACATTAGTGGCTAATTGTGTTATGTTTCTAGCAAGATTTGGAAATTTTAGTCACTACTCTCCACTTTTAGTCTATCCTCTCTTGTTCTCTCTATGAATCCTTGCTCTCTTATCTTTTCAATTTTCCTCTCTTTCTCTACAATGATTCTCAAAGCCTCCTGAAAAGTATTAGATTTATCAATCTCCAATTCATCCTCACCTCTCCTTGAAACTTATCAACAAAATGTTTCACCTTTAACATTATCAGTTCTTTCTCTCCTATCCCTAAAGATGCATTCCATCAGATCCACAATCTAGTAAAATAAAGTGTAAACAACTCTATGGTTTGGTCATCTTTTTTCTCACTCTTAACCCTCACCTTAGAATGAAGTGGGCATGCTAAGAAGTGAAAGTTTTTGAAAGTGATGTGCATTAAATTTTTGATTATGAGCCATTTTTAGCAATTCTCTTGTTTAAAGATGTTAAGACTAGGTTCACTCCCATGCAAATTGTAGTTATTATTTTGAAAAATAGAGCAAGCATCATGTGAACACTTGAGTGCATGCAAGTGCGGGTGGCCAAGAGGCCACATGTGTGGGTTGGATGCCCCAAAAAGATAAGAAACTCTAAAACCTTGTATAAAAGGGATAAGAGATAATTGGAAAAAGGCTATTCATGTATGCGCAAACTTGTAGTCTTTATGCTTTTATTATCATGTCTTGCAATTGAGAGAGAAAAGGCGAGGGAGACAGTGATTGTGTAAGTGAGGGACATCGAATGAGAAAATTATGCATTTTTCTCTTCTTCTCCATCCATTCTCTTGGGATATTGCTTGTGGTAGTGCGCGCTTGTGAGGCAGGGAGAGTGAGGACGTGAGGGACATGGCAAGTGAAGTTTCCTCCATCTTTCTTCCTTTCCTTCATCTATTCTTGGTGGTTTGTGCAAAAATTGCAATGATATAAGAAGAAGATGAGCAATGGATGTACATGTGGATCATGGATCGATGCTTGTCAATGTCTTCCAACTACAATGTGGTAAGTGTTGGTAAGTATGCTTACTATAACTACCTCGAATGGATCTATCATTTGGTAGGTTAGTTCGTTTACGCAGATGACATAGTTTAGATTTTGGAAAAAAGGATCCCAAATTGCCCCATTGAGAAGGGTAGACTGAGGTAACTCATTCTAAAAGCTCAACCATATCAGTTAATTACTGATATGGCGATCGACATTATCAATTAGGGCATGATGGCTTATTAAGAAGATGTATTTGTGAAAATGAGATGAGTACATCTGAGATGCATGATGTACTCGCTAAGGCACATGGGGAAATTTCAGGAGGACGCTTCAATGGAGACACTACTATATGCAAAGTTCTTTAGTCTCAATTGTGTTGGCATGTGCTCTTCTGTAATGCTGCTAAGTTTGTCAAACATTATAATGAGTGCTAGTGCATGAAAGTACGTATACATAAGTACAAGATGGAGTTGATACCAGTGATAGCATGCCAATAATTTGAAAAATGTGGCATTGACTTCATTGGATCCATTAGCCCTATAGCCCAGTAGTCTCAAGCCAAATACATCATTGTAGCCATTGTGATGGGACCTGAAATGGGCCAGCACTGGCTATGGCACTAGCCGGACCTCATGCTCATGACAGACAAACACACCCTCACGGCCTCGCGGACCAGGAGCGTCAATCTAATGCTAAAGGACAAACTGCCCTAAAGCCTAATCTATGCGTTTATAGTTTTGTAGTTTTGTAGTCCAACGTTTCCCTTTCTATAAACTCCTCAGAGGGAGAACCCATACACATTGGCAATAAATACCATGATAATCACATACATGGGAGGCAACCTCTCGGTAGAAACACCGCGACCCCACTACAGCTCTCCTACATCGCAGGGATTAGCCCCTTGATGCGCTGCTCAACATATAAAACAAACGAACAAACTCCACTCTTCATTTCAAACGTCTCCAGGAGATATACCATGTTTCCTCACTAAATAATCCCACAAAAACCGAACGTCTATCCTACGGCTTAGGATGCCTTTCCACACTCAAGCATGGGTCATTGTCATTGAAAACAGGTGCCGTGCATCCAGGATTTATATTCTTTGATACCATGATTATGCACATGCAAAGTGAATGATTTTTAAAGTGCTCAAACATCATTTTCAAATCAGCGCGACGTGCTTTGTGCACAATCAGGCTTTTCCATGCTTATTCTCTAACGTATTGCAGCGATGAAAGGATAGCACCGAGATAACACTCGTGCTACTATCCTCTTAATTAACATACACCGAACTCTATGACATGAAATGCATCAGAAAATCAACAACAATCAACACGCAAATCACACCATCCAGACATTCCAATCCCCTATGTTTAGGTATTGATTTCGTTGCACACGTGTAGAGGTTCATTTTATGATTTTTTGATGTAGTGAAAGCAATAAATCACAAAATTTAACAAAGAGATAGGGCAAACTGAGGCCAAACCTCATGCTTTACCATTACCACACATTCACATACAATTCTTAGATTTTTTCTTATTTTTCCAAGACGTATTTCTAATTTTTCCCATTTTCTTGATTTATTTGTCAATAAAATATACTATTTTCTGGTTTTTCTTATTCTACTCACTTCAGCATGTTAACAATCAATTTATCTTCCATAATCCCCCATGGGAACATTTTTCCCCCACCCGAGCATTTTATCACTTAAAAACCGCTTTTCAAGCATGTAAATCATTGCAAACTCAGAATTTTTTGATATGCAGCAATTATTCATAATGAAAACAACCCACAAACAAATTTTTTGGTGCGCAGATCGGATGTTGTATGCTCGCGTAGTGAATGCCGGAAGGTCTCCAAGAACAAAAGAACTCTACTTTTTGCACAAAACTCAAGGTAGAAAGCATGCACGACATGAACAAGAGACCAATTGGGTGCAATCTCCCCCCATGCCTTGTGTGAGCGCTCCACAAAGCATGTATTTTATGTATTAATCATCTTCAAGCTCAAATAATAGCCCAAATTAGTAAAAAGCACGCTTTTAGCTTTTGAGTTTACTTTAGCACAAAATAGAAATAAAGCTAATGGACAGGCGCCCAAAGAGTCAGGCATACCCAATATAATGTCCAAATACAAATATCATAATTGTGCGCCCATGTGCATACAAAATAATAAATAAATATCCAACGCCTTAATAAATAGGCGCGAAAAAATATAGGTGACATTCCTAAGGTATGCACCCATCAAAATATAAATGATAACTCGAATACACACTATCCTCCAATGCTTTCCTCCGCCACTGCTACTATCTCTACACATCAACTGAAGCATTCACAATCGTTAGTAAAATAATATAATTAAACCGATAAAAGTGAATACCTAGCAGTCTTCAGCTACATAAATAAATCAACTGGTTAGAAATCAATCCTAACCTTAATTTATCACGAGTGCACACTCTAAACTCATAAACGTTTATTAATTTAATATGTATTTTGCGGAATCACCCGCTATGGAATCACCCATGTACACACTAAATTAATGAAATGCCCGAAAAGGATAGGCATCCCCATCAACTTCTCGCACAAAGAATCCACTTTGTGTATGGGCCCCGGTCAACAAAGTTTACGGAATCCACTGTAAAACCTCACGGAATCCACCGTGAAATATGCCTCCTGGCATCATACCCCCGAGGTGGGATAGCAATTGTCCTCAATTGCTATTAGTTCAATGTGGAGCTAATAGAGTGGGGAAAGCATTTAAGTCTCTAGCGTGCATCCATTGGGCTTCCTCAACAGGATGGTTTTTAAACTTGACCAAATATCTAGAATATCTACGTCCAGTTCTAGTGGTCATGAAATCAGTATCTATGATAGCTTCAGGTTCAAGTATTTCAGTCTCTTCTTCTAACAAAGGTGGGTTTTCATAAACAGGGTGTATAGGTAATTGGCCTCTAAAGGGTCGTAATAAACTAATGTGAAATGTGTTGTGAATTTTCCAGTGAGGTGGTAGTTCTAACTTGAATGCATTGTCATTAATTTTGTGAATGATCTTAAATGGTTCATAGAATCTAGGTGCTAATTTCACAACTGGGTGTTTATCTACACTTTGTAATCTACGTTTTTCTATTCTCAACCAAACATAGTCATCAACTTTGAAATTCATGGCCTGTCTTTTCTTATTGGCTTGTTTTGTATATGATTGCTGGGCTTTGGCAATCATGTCTTTGACCTCATAAAAAATAGTAGCATGCATGTTAGCAATATCATCAGCACTGTGAATTCTATTTGATAAAGATGAAACAGGTGTAGACAATCTATAACCATAAATCACTTCAAACGGTGCTTTCTTTGTAGATGTGTGTGGTGTATTGTTATATGCAAACTGCAGTAAATGTAAATGTGTGTCCCATGTCTGTGGTTTAGAAATAGTGTAAGCACGTAAAAGATCTAAAATAGTACTGTTAGTGGCTTCTGTTTGTCCATTAGTTTCAGGATGAAATGCAGATGAAAAATCAATCTTTGTTCCTAGGTTAGCAAACAAAGTAATCCAAAAGTTGTTACAAAATCTGGAATCACGGTAAAAAATAATAACTTTTGGTAATCCATGATTAGTGAAAACAGTTTTCAAAAACAATTGTGCTGCCTGAGATACTATTAAAGTTTTCTTACATGGAATGAAATATGCGTATTTACTAAACTTGTCTACTGCAGTCTAAATCATGTCATGGTTAGCTTTAGTATTAGGTAAACCAGTAATAAAATCCATAGAAATCTGTTCCCATGGTCTTGATGGAATAGATAAAGACATAAGTAATCCATATTGTTTACCATGATGTCTCTTAACTCTTTGACAAACCAAACATTCAAAAACAAAGTTAGATACATTAGTGTCCATATGTGGCCAATAAAAATCTTCAGTCAATGTACATAAAGTAGATATGATACCTCTATGACCTTGATATGGAGGACAATGAATCTCATTCAAAACAAAAGATCTGAATGGAACTATAATACATAATCTCTTTTCATAAAACATGAATCCATCATTATAAGACAGTGAATTAATAGGAATCCAGTTATTTCCAACTAATTTATTCCAATCAGCATGAAAAGTAATGTCCTGATGATAAGTGTCTTTCATAGGAGTTAGAGAGTCAAATGATATAACAGAGATATTATGAATGGTTGGTCTTCTACTTAATGCATCAGCCACTACATTTTCTTTACCTGGTTGATATTGAATAAGGGGATGAAAACTCTGAATAAAAGCTGCCCATTTGATATGTCGGTCAGATATTTGAGGTTGACTAAATAAATGTCTAATACTTTGTTGATCAGTCTTAATCATAAAGTCAGAACCCATTAAGTAATGTTTCCATTTTCTTAAAGCTTGTACCATAGCTAACAATTCTTTATCATATGTGGAATATTTAAGTTCGGAGGGTTTCAGTTTACAACTAGAATAGGCTATGGGATGATTATTTTGCATAAGTACGGCTCCTATTCCAGATCCGCTAGCATCAGTATAACTACTAAAAAGAATGGTCTATTAAAATCATGTAGTTGTAATACAGGAGCATGGGTTAATGCATGTTTCAATAAATCAAAAGATTTCTGTTGATTATCAGACCAATGATAAACAATACCTTTCTTTAAAAGTTTAGTCAAAGGTAAAGCAAGTAATGAAAAATTTCGCACAAACTTCTTGTAAAAACTAGCAAGACCTAGAAAAGAACGTAACTCATGCACATTTTTAGGTATAGGCCAATTCAATATTGCTTCTATCTTCTTAGGGTCAACTTTAATACCATCTGATGACACAATATGACCTAAATATTCAATTTCTATTTGAAAGAACTCACTCTTTTCCGGATTAGCATACAATTGATTATCTTTCAACAACTTGAAAACCAAAGACAGATGTTCATAATGTTCTTTCTCATTTTTACTGAATACCAATATATCATCAAAAAATACTATAACACAATGCTGATATTTCAAAAATATGCGATTCATCATTCTACTAAATGTAGCAGGTGCGTTAGTCAATCCAAAAGGCATCACTAAAAATTCATAATGACCAAATTGTGTTCTAAATGCAGTCTTGAATATGTCAGATTTATCTAATCTCACCTGATGATAACCAGATTTAAGATCTATTTTACTAAATATGGCAGAACCTTGTAGTTTATCCATAAGATCATCGACCCTAGGAATTGGATATCTATTCTTTACAGTAATCTTATTTAGGGAATGATAATCAATGCACATACGATAAGTATTATTCTTCTTCTTTACCAACAAAACAGGTGCACCAAATGGAGAACTACTAGGTCTAATCAATCCTCTATTTAATAATTCCTCAACTTGATTTTGAATTTCTTTCTGCTCTATTTGGTTATGCCTATATGGTGCTTTACAAGGTGGTTGTGTACTAGGAATTAAATCTATTTTGTGATCTTCAGAACGTGAAGGAGGTAATCCAGGTGGTAGATCTTCAGCAAAACAATCTTGAAATTGTGCAACAAATTCTTTATGCCTAGGGTGCATATGTTTTTCTTTAGCTTGCAGTTCGTTCACCCAAATTAGATAAGATTTACTACTTTTACGTAATGCACGTTTAGCTTGAGTATGAGTAAGCAGTGGAAAAGCATTGGATGCATGCATACCATACAATGTAATGTGTTTTCCTTGAAAATGAATTTTAATTGAATGCGTGAAATAATCTATGTCAGGATTATGCTAATGATGCCAAGGCATACCTAAAATAATATCACTGGACTGTAATGGTACAACTAGAAAATTCCTTCTTTAAGTGTATTCACCAATTTGAATTTCTAAATCATGCACCTCTTGTGTTCCATTATACCTTGTGCCTAAGAATGCTGCTTTAATGCGATAATGCATAGGAACAGTTTGTAATTTCAATTCTTTTACTAACTTTGCAGAAATAAAATCATGTGTACTACCATCATCATGCAAAATAATCTTTTATTTTCCATGCACTAAACATTTCATTGTCAACAAAGAATTTGGAGTTGGCGTACCTGGTAAAGTATCCGAAGGAGTAGTAATGTTGTCCTCATCTTCCGTAAAGTCGGGCATTTCCTCATGTTCTTCATCTTCCATTGCTCCAAGATAGTTGATATGGACAGGTGGCTTCTTCGATTGGCAATTGGCTGCTAGATGTCCAGGTTGATGGCATTTATAACACACTATAGGTTTGGCTTTAGATACATTGTTTGCAATGGCAGGAAGCCTAGGAATATTAGGATTTGGCTGTGAAGATGGCTTAGGGTTTTGATTGGTATTTAATGGCAAAGCAGGTGGTTTTGTCCAAGGCTTACGAAAAGATGATGAAGGAAATCGACTTTGGTTGAATATTTTAAAATTTAAATTGAATTGCTTAGGTCCATAGTTACCATTTGCTTGAAATTGTTGTGGACACTTGTCTCTTCCTCGAAACTTGTCTTCAGCATCATGAGCTAAAAAAATTGCATCTTCAAGAGTTGCAGCTTGAACATATTGACTTCAGCGTAGTAATGCCCAAGTAATCCAGACATATACTTGCGCTTGTAAGTCGCTTCAGGTACGTCTTCAAGCATGCGTAGTTGGAGTAAGGCATTCCAGAAGTGTTCGGTATACTGAGAAATAGGCTCACGATCTCTTTGCTGAAGAAGGTCCCATTGCTTTATGGCTTTTTCATGGAATTGTGGAGGAAGGAAATTCTGCATAAATTTCTTCTTGAAACTCTCCCAGGTAGTGGGACAATCTATACTCTTACGAACCACGGTCCACCAAAGAGATGCTCTATCTACTAAATGATTAGTGACACACTTGATTTTATCTTTTTCAGCATATGTTTCCTCATGAAAGTAATCATCAAACTGACTGATGAATGCAAGGACAGTTTTTCCATATCGAGTGCCATTGAAAGTACGGAATTTGAAATTTCTTTTACTTATCTTTGTTTATTTGCGGATAGATTGAGCTTCGAGAGTTGCTCGATGGTACGTCGGATAAGATCTTCAGATTGTGGCTCCTCTTTGTCGGTAGTCGATCTTTGTAAATTGGCCAATTGAACTTGCAATGCTTGCCGGACTCTTCGTTCTTCGTCCAATTGCATCATAATTAAATCCAACTTTTGTTCCATCGTAGGTTCATGAAGATCGCCTTCAGCCATTAAATCATCCATATTTTGTTCCGTCATCTTGCAAAACTTCAAAAGACCTCACACTCTCAAAATCCAATTAGCGGGATGAGCGTAGCTCAAGATCGGGTGTACAAGGCTTATATATTTTTGTTTGGCTTTCACGGTCTTCGTCTTTGGCAATTGTGGGATTTGAAATCTTTGTAAAATCTGTGTTTTGACCTTCTGCATGTGCTGAAACTGGTTCAGCAAGTCTGCGTATGCGAACAGAGTCTTCCAATGAAACAACTTTGCAGTTCGGTGCTTCTGTGCAGGAACAGTCCTTATGGGAGTTTTGGGCACAAGTCAGTTCTGACTTCTAGTGACTTGCTGGACTTGCAGAGTACCAAAACTTATGAAACTTGAGAAACCTGAAGTTTGTTGTGACTTATGACTTGGGTAACTAAGCTTAAAGCTTAGTGGACTGAAGACGTCGAATTTTAGGGAGGGGGGAGGGGGCGTTTTCTGACGCGAAAATCACGGATGCTGCTGCCCTGCCGTCGTTTTAAAAATTTGAAGCTTATAAAGCTTCTTATTAAGCTCTCTAAGCTTTTGACTTAAGAGCTTGTGAAGTTATGGAGCTTACTGTAACTCAGAAAAAAAAACGACTTGTTGGAGAAGATGTAGGAGTGGTCCTCCGCCGTTATTACAGGCCGGTCCTTCGCAATCAGAGGCTGTAAACAGAGGTTCTTGACCGCCAAGAATCCACCCGTATCAACCGTTTGCGATGAGACTGACCGTAGAGCTCGATCGTTCCAAGAGCTCCGCCTTTGCACAAGATGGTAAGTGATTGGAAGCTCTCGATCTCAACTTCGCTCTGATACCACTGCTGCGCAGATCGGATGCTGTATGCTCGTGTAGTGAATGCCGGAAGGTCCCCAAGAACAAAAGAACTCTACTTTTTGCACAAAACTCAAGGTAGAAAGCATGCACGACATGAACAAGAGACCAATTGGGGGCAATCTCCCCCCATGCCTTGTGTGAGAGCTCCACAAAGCATATATTTTATGTATTAATCATCTTCAAGCTCAAATAATAGCCCAAATTACAAAATAGCATGCTTTTGACTTTTGAGTTTGCTTTAGCACAAAATAGAAATAAAGCTAATAGACGGGCGCCCAAAGAGTCAGGCATACCCAATACAATGTCCAAATACAAATATCATAATTGTGCGCCCATGTGCATACAAAATAATAAATAAATATCCAACGCCTTAATAAATAGGCGCGACAAAATATAGGTGCCATGCCTAAGGTATGCACCCATCAAAATATAAATGATAACTCGAATACACGCTATCATCCAATGCTTTCCTCCGCCACTGCTACTATCTCTACACATCAACTGAAGCATTCACAATCGTTAGTAAAATAATACAATTAAACCAACAAAAGTGAATACCTAGCAGTCTTCAACTACATAAATAAATCAACTCGTTAGAAATCAATCCTAACCTTAATTTATCACGAGTGCGCACTCTAAACTCATAAACGTTTATTAATTTAATATGTATTTTGCGGAATCACCCGCTATGGAATCACCCATGTACACACTAAATTAATGAAATGCCCGAAAAGGATAGGCGTCCCCATCAACTTCTGGCATAAAGAATCCACTTTGTGTATGAGCCCCGGTCAACCAAGTTTACGGAATCCACCGTAAAACCTCACGGAATCCACCGTGAAATATGCCTCTTGGCATCATTTTCATCCAATAAGAACATAATTATCATCATAAACTATCAAAAAGCCTTCATTTTCTTTATAAAAATGGTCATACCGTGTTTTCACGTAACCCGAGATGCCTTGAATGATTGCATACTCAGCAAACGGAGCCTCCATTGCTCTCAATCCAATGCTGCACTTCAATCTTCAGCATCTCCATCAATTTCCATCACCACTTCCTTCATCCTTCCACCCGGATTTCTTCATCAAAATGGCACACATGAATATCCCATAGAGAAGAGAGAGGGAGGAGAGAGAAAGACTAGATTTGGTTCTCTTCATTCAGTCCATCATTCCACGAGCAAAGGGCGGCCATAAGACCAGCCAAGAGAGCGAAGATCAGCCCCAATGTCGATTGTATGGGTTGCATTCAGCTTGGAGATTGATGATCATCATGATGAGGCGCATTTTTCGGGCGCAGCCTGTCGCAATATCTCCATACCTACATCCCACATTTTTTCCTTCATCTTGATCATAAAATTTTTGGGGGGGTCCAAGGCTCCAAAAGGCACCACCCCTTTTGGCCAAACTTTGGTCCAGCTCTTCGCATCTTGACCATTTTGTGGCCATTTCCCCGTCTTGGCTCCGATTTGAGCTCTGAAAAATCCTGGGCATCCGGCTTGACATCCTGCATTGACTACCAGCTCCTGACATCCCACACGGCAGTCGAAAAAATTATAAAAAATCCACAAGTGTCACTCGGGCGCCTTTTAAAAGCCGTCTTTCACTTGGTGCTTAAAATCGTCCTAGCTGCAACCGCCGCCTTCGATGTTAAATATTTTTCCCCTAAATTCCGGATTTTTTGGAAATTTTAAGCACATCCCAGGCTCAAAACTCCGCTCTCACATTGACTACCTTACTAAACAGGCCAAAGAAAGAGTGACTAGGAAAAATGATGCAAGGACTACAACTACGTTTCTTTGGGAGCAAGTGATTTCTAGGTTTGGATGCCCATTGAACTAGTGAGCGACCATGACACACACTTCATTGATGAGGTAATTACCCATCGACTATCCACCTTCTTGGTGATCCATCATAAAGCATTGCTATATTATCCCCAAGCCAATGGTCAAGCTGAAGTGACAAACAAAATTCTAGTGAGTGTACTAATGAGAATTGTCTCTACCACATGGAGTGATTGGGACAACAAGCTGATGGTGTCCTTGTGGGCTTCTCAAACTACTACAAAATGGCTATCATACAAACACCATTCAAGTCGAATTACGTAAAAGAAGTGGTCTTGTTGATCGAGTTCTTTGTTTTGAGCTCGAGGATAGTTATACAAGAAAGATGGGATAGCAAGGAGGCATGAAGTGACCGCCTAGTAGAGTTGGAATGGCTACCCAAAACCTGATTCATTGGCACACATGCACTCATTTGTGAGAAAGCGAGAAGAAAGGCTCGGTTTGACAAGCATGTCAAACATCATGATTTCAAAAAGGCGACATGGTGTTACTTTATTCAATTAAAGTTCACAAACAAAAAGATGAAGTCCACAGGACTTGGATCCTTCCGAGTTTGTAAGATTAGCTAGACCAACAACGTGGAGCTCGAAACTTTAGATGGTGAATGCTTAGGCTTCTCCAACAGAAGTTGCATTAAGAAATATTACTCGACTAGTGCACCCATTGCTGCATGGACCCCCTATGCTATTATTGCCTATAAATATATGGGTAGTCTACATCACCAAGATTGACCCTAAGGATGAGAAACCTATAGCACTAGCTTATTTGAGTCTAAGAATCACCACCAAGAGAAACTATGTCCACAACGCACTAATTGATGGAGGAGTTGACAACAACATACTTACCTTTACGAGGAATTGACCAAAATTGGACATCCCCAATTGATCCCTACCATTGCAAAAGTCAACCTATACGGGGAAAAACCCTACTTCTTAGTAGAGAAGTGCAAAGTCACGGTTTCCATCAAGACTGAGAGCCTCACGATCATTTTTTACGTGCTACCAAATACTACAGGGGTGGGCAAGGAAATACTGTTAAGACGAGCCTTCAAAAAATTAAACTCAGTGTAATGTTGACTATGTGACCCAATGCATTCACTTCACTCTAGAAAATGTATTTGTCAAGATCAAAGCAGCTTTTAGTAAGGACACTCAAGCTTCTATAGCACTTGCAATGCCATCTATATCCATACTTTGCATCAACTCTAGTGAGGGGGTTAAAGAACTCCTAAGTGACTTAAAACTGGCTCAAAAGAGTCAAAAGAAATTGATGAGTAAGTTGAACATAATTAGACAACACCAAAACAAATGGGTCTCCAAGGGCACATCTAATCCTTTCAAAGCTCAATCTATAAAAAGGCCTAGACCTTGCATCCCCTACCATAAGCCAAAATAAAAGAATTGGCCTTATGGTAGGCAAGGACATGCAAAGCCGTTGAATGCATTCAATTGCTAGGGAAAAACCCATAGGAGCACTGGTGGTCCTCCAGGGATACTAGGAGCATTGGAATATCTTGGTGACCTAATGCTTTGATTTGTTTGACTTGAGTTTCTCTCTGGCAAGATCAGCAATAGGAAAAACTAAGGTTCAAGGGAGCAGTCTTTTCCTCTTCAACTTATGTAGATGCAATTTATGGATGCCTCTAATGTCCCATTTAGGCATCAGTCTTCGAACATCTTTATTCAAGTAAATCCCCCCTCTCACCCTCTCTCTCTTTCTTGAAGGTGTATTGTTAAAATCCATCCACAACAACAATGAAATAACCTTACACACATCTTTATTTTATTTTTCGTTAAAGAAAGAAATGTATGATTCTTTACAACATTGTCTTGAATGCATAGGAATAGCCACTATACACATCCATGTGCAAATAGACAAACATCATCAAGCTCCAACCTCCAACAACCAAGCAATTCAATCTTAAGGTTTTTTTTTTCAACGCAACAAAATATTGGCCTTTCCCATGCTTTTCATTCCAATATATAGGAAATGTCATAAAGCATACATCCAATATAAGATACCACTTTTTATAAAACCATATATAAGAAAGGGAAAGGTACTCATGAGATATCAACATTCCTTCCGCCCAACCACCAAGCCAAATAAGAACAAACTGCGCCGTCTTCTAGTTTAAAGCTCTAAGATCCCCTTATTATGCTCTGCATCTACCTTCTCTTCTATCTTCCATGGGTGTTGCAGATTGTCGCCTCCTTCTCCATACCACATAGCTGCGCCGATTCCCCTTGACATTAACTTTTGATTCGAGCAGCTCCATAGGCTCAAGTCAATCGATTAGTGTTCTCTGCCAGCCGCCCTGTTAGTTCCAGGACAGTACCGCCACTTCCACGGAGCTGATGGCTTCCTCTTAGTCTTTCTGTCCTTTAGATCATGGAGAAGAGTACACACAATAATAGCTCTCCTCGTTCTCCTACACGATATCTTCAAATCTGTCGCCCTCTCCAAAGTGATACCCTCCCACATAGCAGCTGCAGTCGGTCGGCCCTTCATGTTCCAGCATCATGCGAGCCAGGAGCACCCCCCTTGGGCTTCCTCCAGGTCGCCTGTCAACAAGACGCAGCACGCAGGCCAGTACCCATTTCAATTGCAGGCTTCCAGGCCCCCACCTCCGATTGTCAAGCCCCGTCCCAAGAAGCAGAGACAGCTCCTCCACCTCTCCAATAGTCAGGCCCCCTTTTAAAGCTTCTCTCCATCCAGCAATGGCAGCCCCCAGGCCATGTACTGCAAAAGGCCCTTACTGTAGTAGAGGTCACCACCACTACTCAATTCTGCTGCCGGCTCTTATTGCTCGAGCTCAGAAGTAGCAAGGCCTTTTCGAGATCCCACCGCCCTTTCGGTCGTCTCCAAAGGATCCCGCCACCTTCTCCTCACGTGCATCAGAATATTGCCTTTTAAGGCTTTAAGGATAAGGCCCCTCAAGACCCTGTTCACCTGCTCATTGCACACTTCACAATTCACAACCATGCAACCACTAAGCATGCACAAGCACACCAATTCACACACAAACACACACATATTTTCACAACACCAATCACACATGCACATACGCTAATACATAGGAGCACACATATGCACCAACACTCATATAGTTAGGTACTCAAAAAGCACAATTATAGACATATGGCACAAGCATATACTGGCATGTAATAGGCCTTAGAGCAATAAAAATGAAAAATATTACTATAAGTATGCAACAAACACAAGGGGCCATACATACATAGACATCTTGACACATACTTTCTTCACTTTCGAGAAGCCTATGCTCACCCCATGCCCCTCACAATGGTCTCAATGTAATGTGTGGAATAAAAGTTCAATCCTTTCTGTAGGCTCATTGCTAGGGCACCTTCCCGTCCCTTGTGCATCCTACAAAACAACATGCTCATGCCATTGATGTACATAACGTTACAATGTAATTAAAACAAAATCTCATACCTTAGTTTAGGAATTATCTTACTTTAGGATGGAGTATAAAAGGTAGGAGGGTGCCATTGAAACATAAAATCTTTTAGCACATTTGTAAACTTCTCCATTTTCTCGGAGCTTGAGGGTTCTTGCCTTCCCCACCAACATTGAGGGTGAATACTCAAAGCCCACCATTATAGCAAGAGGTGGATTTCTTGGAAAAGCCTCTCATTCATGATTCTCAATGCACCTTTGATTCAATTTAGCTATGGCTTCAATGTGCTGTAGTCTTAATACATATTTAGCTATGCATGACTATGGCCAATTGTTTCAATTGTTGTTTCTTGATTTTCTTGTCATTTTAATTCAAGCTAGACTAAGTTCATTTCAATGGTATTAGAGCCTTGCTTTTGGTCCATTGGCAAGGTTGTTTTCAAGTTTAAATCTATTTATTAGCACCATACAAGGTAATTGCAATTTAAGAATTGGTTACACGAGTCATTACAGTTGAAACTATGACTAGTCAAAAATCTCTGCAGTAAGTTGTGACTATCTTTGAAGTTTTTGGAGAAGATCTGAAGAAGAAATGGAGGTCTTCTTACTATTCTAGAAAGTTTTCATCAAATTGAAGCCATTTTTAGAGGTCTTCTTGTCTAAAGAGGTGGGAATTGGAACTAGAAGTAACTAAAGAGCCTTACCTTTTGAAGACAAGGTTTCCCCTTTTTCTTTCAAGCTCCTTCTCAAGTTGCCATGGTGAAAATCTGAAGAAGAAATGAAGGTCTTCTTGCTATTCTGGCAAGTTGTCATCAAATTGAAGCCATTTTTGGAGGTCTTCTTGTCAAAAGAAGTGGAAAACGAAGTAAGAAGCAACTAAAGAGGCTTACTTTTTGAAGATAGGGTTTCCCCTTTTCTTTCAAGCTTCTTCTCAAGTTGCCATGGTGAAAATCCTCAACTCTCTCCTCTCCTAAGCTTTCTGAGCACAAAAGGACCTTGGATATGGCTTCCTTGCTACCTTAGCCTTGTGTTCACAACCATTTTAAATGGTTTCTACTCCTAGGTGATCATGTAGGCTTTCCTTCCATTTATGTTTCCTATGGCGTATGTTGTGTAGATAGGGGGATGGGGTGAAGTTGATTTTGTGCTTCAAATCAAGGCTAAGGAGCAACAATTGCTGATGTGGGTGGACTAATTAGCATCAAATTTTGCACTAATTGTCTATGTGGAGTGCTGTACACAAGAGAAATCTATGCTAATCCATAGGTTGAACAGTAGGAGCAACAATTATCGAGAAGCAAGCCACAGGATGCCATAAAGGAAATAGTTAAGCATTCCAAATGAAGTCTGCAATGAAAAAGGAATGAGGAAGCTCTCTCTCTCTCTCTCTCTCTCTCTCTCTCTCTCTCTCTCTCTCTCTCTCTCTCTCTCTCTCTCTCTCTCTCTCTCTCTCTCTCTCTCTCTCTCTCTCATGGTACAGAGAAGCACATTAACCTTCCAAGAGTTTGAGCTATGAATGAAGTTGTTGATGGAACTGCAAAGGTGTATTCAAGAGTTGGAAGTGTCACTTGGACAATTCAACTGGTTGTTTGAAGAGCAATGATGGTAACCTTGAGTTATTGCTTTTTAATCCCTTTACATCCAGTGTCAAGATCAAGATAATTTTCGTCATAGGCGGAGATAAGAAGAAGAAGAAGAGAACAAAGGAATAGATACTAACAATCAACAAACAAAAATCCCATTTGCAAAAAATGTAGGTGCGGCGATTTCCTAAATCGTGTTTGCAACACTTTCCATTGGGCCAATGTCATTATATTGAAAGTGTACAACAGAGGCAAAGATGCTGATGGTTGGAGAGCTTATAGTCATTGATATGCAAACAATGGATTCATGAATGGGGATGTTAGCTTAGATTATAATAAATGCTTGTTTTGAGCAATAAAGGAAGAAGGAAAAAACTATTTTCTCTAAGCTTCAAAAATCTTGTCATCAAACTCATTAGCTTAGACTAGTTGGTTCTAATCTAGCCATTAAATAACTTGATCCACAATTGTTTCAATTTTCTTCTTGTTCATAGGGTCTAGATTTCGAGCTATCTTCTCACCTTGATGGAGTTTCTCATGTTGTAGGAATAATCATGCAAGTAATTCTTTGATTTGACCTTCTTCTTGTGCTCCTTGTCCTTAGATCTACACAATCTAGTTGCCATTGGCATCAATATTGAAGCACACTCCATATGGCCTTTTGTACTTGTGCTAAGTTAAACTCCTTTCTTATGTAGAGAAATATCCACTTAGTTTTGTGAAGAGTGATAGATGCTGACGTGGGAGGCCATTGATTAATGAAAGTTACTACAGTCGATATAGCATGGAAATTGGATATAACAATGAATTTTCCTAAAGCTTATGTTATGCCTCATCTGTTCACTTCATTCATTGCAAATAATTATGAGCAATTGTACTAGAAAAATGGAGTGAAATTTGTTAAAGTGTGTAACTGTTAAGAAAACTTTTGGGGGTTCCAATGGAGGGGTCTCTACAATTGAGCTTTTAGATGGAACTATTCTTGATGTTGATAATGTTTTAGTTGTCAAAAAACATGTGCTGGGGGCACTTGAGTTGCTGCATTGAACACACACCATACTCAAGAGAAAGCTCACTCAATATCACAAGAAGAGAGATGGATGCAAAAACGTTTTTTTGCTGATTTTTTCTTCTTCTTCCTCACACAATACAATGTACACAAAGTATAAATAAGATAGAACATAAAGGAAAGTGGCCTACTAAGTCAAACGGTGCATAACTGACTATACTAATCGACTAGCACTATAACTGTGCTAGTCATAGATAGGTGCAATAAACTAAATATAATAAGTGATAAGTCAATGGCCATGTGAGGATCATAATGACCATGGATGTGTTAAGTGTAGATGCATGGACCCATATAGCCAGGTGGTCCATTATCAATGTCCACACATGTTGAGCTTGCCATCTCAACACTCCCCCTTAAGCTTAACTGTATCTTTGCAACTCTAAGTAAGCTTCAAAACTTCTGAAGCTTCTCTCCACCCAATGCCTTTGTGAAAATTTCAGTTATCCGATCTTGTGTGTTGACATAGTCAATCTCTCCTAGAAGTACCTTCTCTCTCATAAAGTGGTAATATATCTCAATATGTTTTATCCTAGCATGGAACACTGGGTTCCTAGCTAAGTGTATTCTACTCATGTTGTCACACTGAATGAAAACTAGACCACATTCCTACACATCCAAATCACCCAACAACTTTTGTAGCCATACCTCCTCACAAGGTGCCATAGCAGCACCTCTATACTCAGCCTTTTTAAGAAAATGTAGATTGCTTTTTGCTACTTCACGTAACTGTTGCACTACTAAGGGAAAATATGAATCCGATGGTAGATCTTCTGTTAGGCATCCTACCAGTCCAATACGCATATGCGTATCCAAACACATGTACATCCTTACTTATCTCATAAAAAAGTCCATAATGCAAAGTGAACTTCACATATCTCAATATGCTAACTACATCCAAATGACACTTTCTAGGCATATGCATAAACTGATTGACAATGCCAACATCATAACTCAAGTCTGGCCTTGTAATACTCATGTAAATTGGATTCCCTACTATTCTCCTGAACATAGTAAGGTTTTCTATCTCGTTCCCGACATCAACACTCAGCTTCACGTTTTGCTCCAATGGCACTGAAAGAGGCTTACATGTTGTCATACCATACTTGGACAACATATCCAAGCCATAGTGTCTTTGGGAGAGCCATATACCATCATCACATTTGATCACCTCAATACTAAGAAAGTATGTCAACTCACCCAAATCCTTCATATCAGGTCATCCATATAGATGACTATGATGATCGAGCATGCATCTCCCTTTCTCACATAAAGTGAGTGATCAACATCAGAAACATAAAAGCCAATGTTGACAAGATACTCTTCGATCTTGTCAAATCATGCTCTATGTGATTGCTTCATCCCATAGAGCGCATTCTTTAACCTATACAAATATGTGGGATGCTCTAAATCCTCATAACCTGCTGCTCCATGTATAACTCTTCTTGTAATTCACCTTGCAAGAAGGCATTCTTGATATCCATTTGCTACAGACTCAAATCTTTGGCTATTGCTAAAGCAAGCATGCATCTAACAGTTTTCATCCTAGTAATTGGAATTAGTGTCTCTTCATAATCTATGCTATATGTTTGAGCATAGCCTTTTGCAACTAGCCTAGTCCTCTACCTACTAAGAGAACCATCTACATTATGCTTGATTTTGTAAATCCACTTACAACCAATAGCTTTCTTGCCCTTAGGCAATTGTACCATATCACAAGTCTTATTGGCTTCTAATGCAGCCATCTTCTCATCCATTATTGCATCCCAATGAGCATGACCAACAACATCCTCAAAGCAAGTGGGCTCAACAGCCTCAACCACCTTTACCATATAAGCATAATGGTGAGATGCATAACCTTCAAAACCAAATCTTTTAACAGGGTATCTTACCTTTCTAGACCTGCATACCACTAGATCAGTTAGTGGATCCTTTATATTACCATGTGCTCTCTATACACCTGGTGTCTTGACTGAAGGAATACAAAGCTCATCACTCAAATTCTCTAAACTACTGGAATCTCTATCAAATCCCAACTGACTAGTAGATACATCATTACTATCTGATACTTTCTTCTTCTCTTTGTCTTTACATGCAACACTTGTAGATGCACTTAAAGATGTGTGGCTACTCCTTAGTCTCTTAGACCAAGGACTAACTGTAGATGTAGTACCAGATGATGTTTCTGGTCCACTAAGGCTCTATGATTCTTACTTTAATTTTTGCACATAACTATAATGATCATGATCACCATCCAATATATTACTACTAGATGCATACCAACTGCTCATCTTATTAAAAAAAACATCCTTGCTCACTCTAAACTCACTTGTGATAGGGTTATAAAAAATATAACCTTTCTATTCTAAAGAGTATCCAATAAAAATACAAATTTCAGCCTTTAGATCAAGCTTCTTTTGCAGCTCATTTGGCACATGAACATATGCAATATAGCCAAACACTTTCAAGTGTGTGACACATCGGGCTTCTTGCATGTAAAGCATTCTTCAAGGGTCATCCCATGAACTATAGCTATGAGAGTTCTATTCATAATATAGATAGCAATATGAATAGCTTTAGACCAAAAATATTTTGGTATATTCTTTTCATCCACCATTAATATCTATGCAACTTTTGCAATATGCCTATTTTTTCTTTATGCAATTGCTATGGGATATACCTACAAGTAACTTGTCTCTTTATCCCTTGAGACCTCAAGAAGTCACCAAACTAATTAGAGAGGTACTCTCTTGCTCCATCTAATCTCAATTACTTAACTTTCAAGCCTATTTTTGTTTCAATACCAGCCTCGAAAGTTTTGAGGTGCTCAAATACATCACTCTTTTTCTTCATGAATTATACCCATAGCTTCCTTGGAAAATTGTCAATAAAAGTATTAAAATATTTGTTGCCACCAAGAGATATGTTCTATGTAGGTCCCCAAACATTTGTATGTACAACATCAAGTATGTTTCTACTCACATATCTATCATGTGAAAAAGGTTATCTTATTTGCTTACCAAACTAACATGCTTCACACACTTTATGAAATTCAACAACTCAAAAAGTAAGCACTGATTTCAGCCTTTGTACATTTGCATGACCAATACGTTTATGCCATATTTCACTAGATTTTGTTAATTGTAAATCTCTCCAAATCATTCATCATGAATGGTCATATGATTATTTGCATGTGAATCAATATATCATACATCATCACGTGTTCTCTTTCTTGTAACAACATTCATCATATGCTCCATAACAAACATATGCTCATTTCTGTCTTCATTTCATCATGAAAATGATGCATAGTTTTCTTGCTACAATTTACAATTGCGTGTATCATCATTCTTAGCATAACAATGGGATACAATATGACCTTTTTTTTCTACAATAATGGTAAATAATATCAAATTACTAGAATATCTATTCTGCCATCCACTTCTTCCTTTACCCCTTGTCTCTAAAGTATTCACGACCTCTTGAAATCTGCATTTAACCAAATTGCTAATTTAACTTATTTATTGGTTATCACCATCACATCCCATATCACAATCACCTGAGGAGGATATGTCACATCCCCTTCCTGAACTTGAGGAAAAGGCTTGGACTTGTTCACCATTTCTTTTAGATGATTCACCTTACTATTTATCTCTTTAATGATCACGAGAGAGACCAACTCATCAAAGTCTGAAAATGGCTTCTGTACATATATAGAAGTGACAAAATAATTTTCAAGCCTTCTCATTATTAAGGCTACCCAAGGTAGATGAAACCAAATCATCATCATCAAGCATTGCATCAATTGTTGCCAAAGCATCTACGATGCTTCTCACCTTCAAAACATACTCATTGAAATACATTTTTTCTTTCTTCAAAGTAATCAACTCTTGCTTGATTTGAATCTTCCATGCCTTTGTATTTATTGAAAACATGTTCTCAAACATTGCCCAAGCTGCATGTGAAGTTTCTACATTTATGATATATCCTAGCATAGAATTATCAATAATGACTGTAAATAGCTAGTACATCACATTTTTATCCTTTGCATTTCATTCTTTCCACACCTTTAATTCATCTACAGTCATAGGGTTACTCAACTTTGGCTCATTTTTTTCACTTGAAACGAACTTGTAATGGTCTTTTCCAATAAGGAGGTTCATTACACATAACTTCCATAATGGGTAGTTGTTCTTGTCCAACTTCTCAATCATGGGGTTTCCATTGTTCACTGCTATTATCACAAGAATAATATAAAACATCAAGCAAGTCCTCTACAATATTTCACAACAAATGCATGACAATAGACCAAGTAGCCTTTTTCATTGATTGCTCAATAGTACATGTAATTTGCAACCTATTTGCAGATGAAATTTGTGTTTGATTCTTGGAAAATGTTATGGGAGCACTAGATTGTGCTTGAGAGACTAGAATAGATGCAAGATTTGTTACAAGAATTTTGATTACAAGATAATCCCACATAGGGACACAAGATACAATGAGAACTTAACAAGATACGAAAAATCCCACAACCCGAGATCGTAGAAGTATAAACAACATGACTCGATAGGATATGAAGGATCCCACAATGTGAGACTATAGGTATGGATACAAGATATCGAAATTACAAGATCTCCCTTGATGAGGATGAACAAGTTACAATATAGTACTAGACAAGATCTCGTACTACGAGACTACAAGATTACAAGGTGACAAGACAACATGAGTATAATGGAAGACAAGACAAGACTAGATACCATGACTAGATAAGAACTAGAATTGGTACTCGAAGTTAATTACTTGGAGGCCTCGACTCCTTAACCTCCCAAGACTGGCATTGGCAAGATTGAAGAGCTCTATGGCAAGCCTCTCCTTTTATAAGTGTTGGAGGGCAGCTAAAGATCTTTAAGAATGTTTCATTATGACACTATCAATGATGTAGGTGATGACATGGCATATCTTCTAGAAGGTTCTATGATGAGATGGCAAAGGTGGGTTTGCATGGTTGACTCCAGGATATCTTGTTAAGAGTGTGTTTGCATGGGGTGTAGATTCATATGGCATGAGCAAGAATTAATTGGTACACTTGATCATGGCATATCTGTCACATCGCCCCCTCCTCCAATGATGAGTTCCATGAGGAGCGACTTGGTGGTTTGGTCTAAGTTTCATTGGATTTCTCATGTGAAATTATTTAACTTGGAGAGGTTCTCTTTGGAGATATTCTTCAGGTTTTCAAGTTTGATCATTGTTGTTATATCCTTTTCAGTGAAAAAGGTATTCATCGACCTCGTCGAGTCAGACATGCTTGATCTCAAATTCTTCATGATCTTCAATCTGGATAGGTCGTGGGGGACTAGATCTCTCCCCATTGAGTGGTGAGCTATGGTATGGCTCAAGCAAGGAAACATGGAAGACTAGGTGGATCTTCATGGTGCTAGGGAGTTGGAGTCAATAAGCAACTTGATTGATCTGGGCTATGATAGTGAAAAGTCCAAATCTTTGGTAGACTAGCTTAGTAGAGGGCCTTGTTTTCTAGAGGTTATGCTTGAGTAACCATATTTTATCACTGACTTTGTATGCTAGATGTTGGAGATGATGCTGGTCCCCATATAGTGCTTGTATTGATCCTGAGCCTTTTGGATTTTGTCAGGACCTAAAACAGGCCTGACACTAGCTCTAAGGCCTCTCTATAATCAGCCTCATGGCCAGGAGCATCTAAGACACATTGCCCTAATTTCTATCGTAAATTTTGTGTTTGTTTTAAATTGTAGTCCAACGATTAAGCCTTTCCCACACTCCTCAAAGGGAGTCCCTACACATATCTTAGTGTAAAACATATCGTAAGCATAGACATAAGGAGGCACCCCTTGGTTGAATGTTGCAGCCCCGGTGTGCAGCTCTCCTACACCTCAAGGATTGGCCCCTCGATGCGCCACTAACACAAATAGCATGTACGTCACAAACTCCACTCATGTTTTCAAACATTCCGGAAGATACATCTATTTTTCTCACTAAAATAGTCCCCAAGGAAACCAATCGTCTAAACCTACAGCTTAGGTATCTCACATACTCAACGTAGGCCATATGTATAAGAAAAGAATTGCAATGCATTTAGGAATTATACCATGAGATATGCGCAATGCAACTGTGTATAGACATAGTGCTAAATCATTTTATGTTTTAAAAATCAGCATTGTGCAATGTAAAGACATTTCTTTCAATGATTTTAGCCTACACGTAATGCTCCGTCGCTAAGGGTCAGCAGCACCGAGCATCCTTATGCTACTTGACCCCTCTTAAACTTAAATTATAAGTGTCCTATATGGTATGCACAAGAAAATAGATCAAAATTTCAAATTTTATTAGTAATTAATCAACATACAAAACCCCTCTTCCCCCCTACCGTTTAGGTTATGCATCGTTGATAAGTATAAAGAGCTATTTTTTTCATATGTTTTTCTTGTAAAAGCGGTAAAAACTATACTTTAACATAAAGACAAGGCTTAGCTAAGGCTTATCCCTCATCCTCCAACCATGTCATACATCCATGAACATAAAGCATATTTTTCCTTAAATTTCTAACACAAAAACCTAAAATTTTCCAATTTTCCTCTATTTTCTTCATTTATATAGATAACATTTTTGATATTTCTGATTTATGGGTTGAGATTGATCACAATAACTAAGAATTGATTTTATATTGATTTCTAATCCACATGAATCCCAAAATCACAACAAAACCCCCAAAATTTATCATTTCTACGAAAATTGCATAATTGCGGGTTTTGTGTGTTTTGATATGAATTATTAAATGAATAATTTTTTTGGTTTTCCTCAAGGTTTTTGATAAATTCCAACATTATCAATCAGAGGCAACCATTTACAAACAATTCCATCAACCATCTATCATAAAATAAATGAATCTATTACTTACGCATAGAAACATGATTTTGAAGATGCATGTTTCATGGTTGGGAGGCCGTTGATGCTCTCTCCTAGCCCAATCTATGATTTCCTTTTCTCCGGTTCCATTATTCCATTAGCATCTTGCATTCAACTCGACCCCCTTTTCCCATAGAATCACGTGTGTGAATAGGCAAGAGGAGAGAGGAGGGGGGAGAGAGGAAGACTGATTTTGTATCTCCTCCACTAGGCAGCCATTTTCCAATCAGAGAGTGAAAATGGAGGGCAAAAAAATCAAGAAGATGCTGTGGTTGATCAGTTTGATGGCTCCTCCCCATCCAAATCGCTTCGCCATGGTGGGGGGGCGATGATTGTTTGCATCGTTTGAAAAAACATGCCTCCCCTTCCTCACGGAAAGAAAAAATTAGGGGCTTGGGCCCCCCCTAAATAGCATACCCAACTTTTGTCTCCCTTTTGTTGGTCAATTTCAACCTTTGCGATGTCTGGCCACTCACAACTCATTCACCTGACGATCCATTTCAAATCTGAAAAAACTTGCATGTTCGACTTGTCATCCCGACTGGCCAAGAAGCTATCTTTCTTCAATTTGATCGTTAAAAAAAATCTCCAACCACCGCAATGACCAAAGTTTGTATTTCTGTCTTCCTCGATCTCTTAAAATTGTTGAATCTTCATGTTCCGCTTCCATTGGCTTTAAATTCCCACATGAGATTTCTATTAGCTCACTCCTTTTTAACACTTTACGGGTCTTTAAATGCTACTCTCAGATTTGTTGCTTGAGTTCTTGGTGTATATCTGCTAGGTACTAAGCTTTATCTTAGGCAACATGGTTATTTACATGATTAGAGAGATGTATATCCATCCTTGGTTGCTGGTCATAGTTTGCAAAGAAAGGATTTTGCTTGGTAGATGCATGGATACTATTATTATAAGAAAACTCTACAAAGGGCAAGAGCTCAAACCAATCAATTGGTAGTTGATGGTGGAGTGGAGATATTGTTCCAAGATTTCATTTACCCATTCTGTTTGACCATCAGTTTGTGGATAGCTTGACTTGGACTCCAAGGAGGTTGCAAAGGCTCTTCCAAAAACTAGAATGAATTGGGGACCTTGATCATTGATGATGTCATCAAGGAGTCCATGTAATGTGAAAATATGTATGAGGAAGAATCTAGTAGATCTGCACTTGTGATGGTCTGGGTGGTAGGGATGAAATGGGCTCTATTTGTGAGCCTATCTATCACAATAAGAATAGAGTCATATTCATCTGATTTGGGAAGACTTGTCATGAAATCCATGGAAAGAGAAGATCATGAGGGTTGTAGGAGGCCATGTGGTTTGCAACGAATTTGATTTGGGAAGATCTATCATGAATTCCATGGAAAGAGAAGACTAGGAGGGTTGTAGGAGGCAATGTGGTTTGTGACGAGATACCTTGGACTTGTTGTGAGTATCACATGATTTTATATATTCCTTAACCTCTTTCCACATCTAGGCTACCAAAAATCTCTTGAGATAAGATCTAAGGTCTTATTAACTCAAAGTGTCCTACTATTGTGCTGGGGTGTCATGGCATTGTTGGAGTACTTGGAGTTTCGTATTAACCCTAATGTAAAAAAGCAAAAAGAAAATTAAAAAGATGCAAGGAAAAGTGGAAAAAGGCAGCCTGCTAAGAAATAGGAGAAAAAATGTCAAAAGTGTAAAGACAACCTCAAAAGTTTAGGGCAAGTGCAAAAGATAAAAGGCACATTTTAAATGCAAAGGCGCACCCTAAATTTTTATAAGAGAGCGCTAGGCTCCCTCCTGTGCAATTTGTAAATGTAGATGGGCATGGGTGAAGACACAATGTAAATAAGAAGGGAGGGTGAGGGATTGCGGTGGAGAAGCTCTCCATCTTCTCCTCTCTTCTTCTTCTTATCTTATCTTCTCTTCTCTTATCTCACATGTGGTGATGGAGCTTGAAGCTTGTGGATTGAGCTTGCTTGGGGTTGCAACTTGGATCATGGAGCTACTGGAGTGCTTGAGGAAGGAGGCAACTCGATTGAGCATGGAGGTAAGCTCGCTACACTTGTAGGTGTGAGAGCACTTACAACTATGTGAGAGATAGCCATTATGCTTGGCTTGAAATGTTTGAAACAATAAGATGTTCGTGGGTCTTGGTGGTGGAGCGTGAGCTCTCACATTTTGTTTCCATTTTTAAGACAAATGGATTCAAGCTTTGAATGCTTGCATACTTTGAATCAAGCATTGAAGTAGGGTTTTCCCTGAACTAGTGCTTGAGATAGGTAGGAAGTGAGGGAGTTGAAGAGGTATTTAATCTCCTTTGCAAGTAAGTTTTTTGGGTTTTTGAATTTGAAAGATGAGAAGGATCGAAGCTTGCACGCGAGCTATGGCGGGAGAGCAAGAGCAAGAAAGAGAGAGACAAGAAATGGGAACTCCAACAGTCACAATGTGTGACCGGGCCTTCCTTTATTTACTAGTCACTAAAATGAATGTAAATAATAAAGTGACATGACGGGCGCCCGCCACCTGCAGTGTGCAGTGGCGGGTACTGTTAGTGTAGTAATACACGGGGCGGCATGGCGGAGGCGCCTTTACTCCAACAACCTCCCACTTAAAGGCGAATCTGCCCCAGTGAGAGAGAAAAGAAAAGAAAAAGATAGTACAATTGTACATAGGTACAAGGGATGAGGAAAGGCAACATCTCATCCAATGCCCATCAATCTCCTGAGGAAGGCAAAGCGCTCAGCAGTGAGGCTTTTCATGAGCAAATCTGCAGGATTCTCGTCAGTGGAGATCTTGACAAGGTCAACAGACTTGTCCTCCACGACACCACGTATGAAGTGATACCTCACCTCAATGTGTTTCGTCTTCACATGGAAGACCAGATTCTTAGCCAACTGAATGGCACTCATAGAATCCGAATGCAGTGTAGGTATAGCATCAATCCCAAGGTCAGCAACTAGATGGCCTAGCCATATGGCCTCCTTGCAAGCCTCAGTGGGTGGCTGCAACATACTCGGCCTCAGTGGTAGACAAAGCCATACACTTCTGAACCCTGGACATCCAAGAGACAGCACCTCCAGCATAGGTGAATACATATCCAGAAGTGGACTTCCTACTATCTGCATGTCCTGCATAATCGGAATCAGTGTACCCCACGACCCCTGTATCCTGGCTGCCATAGCAAATACACATATCTGTTGTTCCCTTTAGGTACCTCATGATACCCTTCACGGCATCCCAATGTTTCTTGCTAGGTGTAGCCATATAGCGTGCCACAACACCAACTGCAAAGGCAATATCTAGACGAGTGGCTATCATGGCATACATCAAACTACCCATGGCTGAAGCATAAGGGATCTGGGCCATCTCGGCCCTCTGCTCATCTGTCCGTGGACAATCGGCCTGTGATAACTTCACATAAGAAGGCAATGGACAGCCAATAGGCTTTACATCCTGCATGCGGAAGCGCTCAAGGACTTTATGAATATACTTCCTCTGTGACAATTAGAGGAGTCCCTGATGCCTGTCGCATCTAATGCTCATACCAAGTATGTGAGAGGCCTGTCCCAAATCCTTCATCTCAAAGCTCTTCTTTAGCTGAGATTTAAGAGCATCTAGCTCATCATGAGCTTTCCCTGCTATCAGCATATCATCCACATAGAGTACCAAAATAAGCAATGAACCATCACGGGCTTTGTTCGTGTAAAGACACGGATCCATAGCACTCCTGCTGTAGCCCTGTGACTACATAAAGACATCAAACTTATGATACCATTCCCTAGGTGCCTGCTTCAAGCCATAAAGACTTTTCTTCAACTTGCACATTAGGTGCTCCCTGCCAGGTTCTGCAAAGCCCTTAGGCTGCTCCATATAGATCTCATCATGCAAGTCCCCATGTAAGAAAGTCGTCTTGACATCCATCTGATATAGATCTAAGTCAAGCTGAGCAACCAAAGCCAAGACCAAGCACATGGTGGTCATCTTAACCACAGGAGAAAAGACCTCATCAAAGTCTACACCATGCTCCTGCTTAAAACCCTTTGCTACCAATCTAGCCTTGTATGCCGGCTTGGGGTGTCCAGGGTACTTTTCAGCTTGTACACCCACTTGCATGGCAAAGCCTTCTTGCCCTTAGGCAAGGCAACCAAATCCCAAGTGTCATTTTTATGCAAGGAGTCAATCTCAGACTGCATAGCCCTCTCCCAGGAGTGACTGTCACCCCTGTGCATAGCCTCATCATAAGTGAAAGGCTCTCATGCATCTGTAACCAAAACATAATGCATAGAGGGATGAAATCTATCAGGTGGACGTCTGTCTCTAGCAGACCGTCTCACTGCAGGCTCTGTTGCCTGCCCAACTGCCTGTCCAACACCCTGACCATGAGCATCTACTGCAGCTGTAGGCTGTCCAACTGGCTGTGTAGGAGCTCTAGGCTCCTCCTGAAAGATCACTCTGCGGATCTCAACCACCTTCTCAGGCTGCCTATGCATCTTGTCTTCATGAAAAACTACATCATGGCTGCGTACTATTTTCCGCGCCTGCGGATCCCATAGGCGATAGCCCATCTCTCCTGAATCACCATAACCAAGAAAGATGCATTTAATGCTCTTTGGATCCAACTTACTCCTCTTGTCCTTGGGCACATGACAGAATGCCTCACATCCAAAGACACGGAGATGCGCATAAGAGGGTGGCTTACCAGCCCAAACTTCCTCTGCAACCTGGAAATCTAATCCACTAGAAGGCGATCGGTTTATGGCATGCACTGCCGTACTAACTGCCTCAGCCCAAAAGCTCTGTGGTAGGCCTACATGGCTAAGCATAGAGCGGACACGCTCCTGAATAGTCCTGTTCATGCGCTCAGCCAAACCATTCTGGGTGGGGGTGTAAGGGGCGATCAACTGACGCTTAATACCCCTGTCATCACAAAACTGCTCAAAAGCACGTGAGACATATTCTCCCCCATTGTCAGTCCTAAGGCATTTCAGCCTATACCCAGTCTGGTTCTCAACAAGAGCAAGCCAACGCTGAAAGACTACCAAGACATCGGACTTTTGCTTTATGGGATAAGCCCACACTTTCCTAGAAAAATCATCAATGAAGGTAACAAAGTACTTCGCGCCACCCATAGACATACATGGCATGGGCCCACAAACATCTGAATGCACCAAAGCCAAGGGCTCACTCATGCATGACCTACCCAATTTCTTATGCGTAGACCTATTCTTCTTACCATAAAGACAATGATCACACGAGTCAAAACGCGAATAATCCAAAGGTGGAAGATACTGCAAACCAGATAACATTTTCATTCCCTTCAAAGACATATGCCCCAAACGGGCATGACAAAGTGATACATGTGGGATAGAGCCCACTGCCAAAACATGGTCTACAGAAGACCCAGATACAACAAGAGGATAGAGGCTGCCAGCCTTGGCGCCTCTAGCAAGCACAAGTCTACCTCTGGTAATATTCCAGGCAGAATCCCCAAAACAGACATGAAACCCTGCATCATCCAACTGTCCTGCAGACATAAGACTGCACGTAAGCACAGGTACATGATGTACATCCCTGAGCAAAAATGAACTGCCAGTGGAAAACTGCAACTGAATATCTCCACAGCCCACAATATCAAGAGACCTGTCATCTCCAAGTCTGACTGATCCAGATACAGTATGGTAAGAGTGAAACCACTCACAGTAAGGCGTCACATGGAAGGACACACCTGAATCCAATAACCAGCACTGTGCATACATACTAGGTGTCTCAGTCAAATGTGAGGCATCAGAAGAACTAGCTGCAAGTATGAACTCATCACTACCATCGGAATCCTCGGTCTGCGTGACATTAGTTTCTTCAATCTTGACGCTGGACTTCGCAAGTATTATGCTGCGATCAGAGGACTTCTCCTGCACTTTCTCTTTCCCCTTATCCTTGCGCTTCTCATTGCGCAACTCATGACACTATGGTCTGATATGGCCCTTTTTCCCACGATGATGACAAGTGACATTAGCGTTGCGCCCATGCGACTTACTACGCGACTTTCCACGAGATTTAGACCGACCCTTCTGCGAGTCGCGGCCATGGCCATGACCACGATCATTCCTGTCATTCCTGCCTCTAGCTGTCAAAGCATGTGAAACACGAGAGGCATCCAAGTTTTTGCAATTAACCTCTTCCTGCAGAAGAGCACTCTCAACATCATTCAGTTTCAGAGTAGCACTAGAGGCACATAGGGCAGTGCGGAATACATCCCATGACTCATTCAGAGTCCCAAGCAAGAAAAGAGGAGTTACTTCCTCTCCAAAGGTGATATCATGCGAAGTCAGGTTCTTCAGTATAGCATGGAACTGGCTCAAGTGAGCAGACATAGTCGCATTATCCTTCATGCGATCCATAAGTTGCTTCAACCAGTACATCTAACTCGCCGGACTTTTCTTATCATAAAGATTCTTGATCTTATTCCATAGATCCCATGCACTCTGTGCTTTCTCAAATACATTATAATGTACATGTTGAGTGAGAGACAATACAATTGTGGACTTGCATAGCTCATCAAGTTCAAGCCAGTCGTCATTGTCCATAGTTTCAGGCTACTCCCCGCTCAACCGAAGTGGCTTAATCCGAGATTTCTGCACCAAGACCTGCCAAATTTGACTCTTCCAATAAGAGTAGTTGGTACCATCCAACTTGGTGATGTTAAATATGGCATTATCAGTCGAAGAGGATGCCATAATGCAGGCTGAAAATGCACAGACAATGTAAAACTGCTGGCTGTTTTACTGTAGAAAATGCTCAAAATCCGCTGAAATGAGCTCCAAATGGCGAGAAAAGTATGCCAAAAGATGCTCCCACTTAGTACTAGGTGCGGTACACCAAATTAGGATATTTCAGCATAAAAAATACTGCTCAGTCCACCAATAAATGCTTGCTGTAATAAATTTCAGAATTTCAATAATGAGAGCAAACTGTCCCAAAACTGGATCTAATGTCAACTAAACAATGCTAGCTCCAAAGCCGGCATAAAGAGGACAAAGCAAAGCCAAATGACAGTGAAAATACATGAGCCTAACACCGAGAGATGTCAAATAGCATCTGCCAGTAAGAGGCACACCCCCAGACAATCCAGGCAAAATATACCTGCAACTGCCAAAACCTGACACAAATAGGTGTCTGCTCAAAGGAAACCAGATCCAAAACTGAGACTCAGCTCATAAGCATCCTGTGAACCAAGACATATACTCAATGCAACATCCAATTGTCGGAGTATAATCCCAAAGTCTCAATACATTTGTAACTGCTCAATGACATAGACTTCTCCAATACATGTAACTGCTCCAATAGCATGTAATCCCTGCTCAAGGTCAAGTAAGCATGCAAGATGCTCCCACTGGCACAAAAGGCGTACAAATGAGCTCAAGGGCTCAAGCAACCCAAGACAAAGTACCAGTGACAAGTGACCAAGTCAATGCATCATACGCATCCCAAGAGCATGACATACATGAAGCAACTGATGGAAGCAACCAAGTAAATGATCAAACTGAGTCGAAAATGCTCAAATACATCCAAGGCAAAGCTTCCAATGTCGGTAAAGCATAGACGACAAGCGGCATATATCACGAACCAAAGCATGTAATGTATGAAGCCTAACTGTCAAGCATAGACATGAGGCATAAGCGATCCAAGAGCATGCCAAGTCGGTCCAAATGCAGTGAATACCAACCAAGACAGAGCTTATGCGTAGCTCAAATACATTCCATAGATTCAAACATGAGCTCAAAGTCGTCCCCAAATGTCAGATACATGATGGCAAATCCCAAAGCATACATTCGGTACCAATAGGTAAGTGACAAAGCATCCAAAGTACCTTCATCCCACTGTTATTACAGCCAAGTTTGATTGTCAAAACTGAGAAATTTCAGCCAATATTTCAGGCCAAAATCATGGCATAATCATGTGCATACATTCCCAAGGCAGTAGGCATCATGTAGGCCGCATACGGGCATCAAACAAGGTAACCGGAGTAGAGTATAACCATCAAATGCCAATGCCAAGTGTGGCTGCCCTGTTTCCAGAACTGTATAACAGTAAATGACAGTCCCAAATCAGCCAATATTTCAGGCTAAAATCATGGCAGAATCATGTGCATACATTCCCAAGGCATTCGGGCATCAAGTAGACCGCATACGGGCATCAAGTAGACCGCATACGGGCATCAAATAGCACAACCGGAATGGAGTGTAAGCAACAAATGCTAATGCCAATGGTGCTGCCCTGTTTTCAGCCTGTTATGATAGTTTATGTGTTCAAAGAGGAGAGAGAGACAGGGAAAACACCATATCCATGAGCCTTCAAGCTCTCAAGCCCATTCCTTCATGTTCCACATACACAACTGAAAAGCACACACAATACAAAGATAAAGTGACCTAGTGTAAATGTAGACTAGACAGACTAATTCTAGTCAGGTCACTAACTGACTACTAACCCGACTTATTTAATGTAGTCACATGTAGACAGCTGCACACACTAGCTGTCATAGATGTCGGTCATAGATAAAGACACACTGATGGTGAGCTTGATTTCTAACACTCCCCCTCAAGCTCAAAAACAAAACTCAAATCATCTGCATCACTCCAAGTAGCTGTCTAAAATGAATGAACTTATCTTTACCAAGTGATTTGGTAAAGATGTCTGCTACCTGGTCTTCAATCTTCACATGCTCCAAGTCAAACTGATCTGCTAAAACCATTTCCCTGATGAAATGGTAGTGAACCTCAATGTGTTTTGATCTTGCATGATAAACAGGATTGGTTGCTAACATAACACTGCTCAAATTGTCACAGTACAGCTTGACTTTGCTGTCCAAGTTTACTCCCAAGTCATTCAACAATTTCTGTAACCACTTAGCTTCACAGGCCGCTAAGGCTGCACCACGATACTCTGCTTCCGTACTAGATAATGCAACTGTAGGCTGTTTCTTACTCTGCCAACTAATCATGCTACTACCCAATCCAAATGCATAGCCGCTAGTTGACCTCCTATCATACGTGCAACCAGCCCAGTCAGCATCAGTGTACCCCATCAAGTCAAGGGGTTTCCCATATGCATAAAACAGCCCATTATCTGTGGTACTCTTTACATATCTCAGAATTCTTCTGACTGCATCCAAGTGTGGTTTGTGAGGCTTCTGCATGAACTGACTGATCAGCCCCACAGCATAACTCAAGTCAGGTCTAGTGATCGTGAGATAGATCAAGCTGCCTACCATTTGTCTGTACATAGTAACATTCTCAATCTCTGTCCCAACATCAATCTGCAGCTTGACATTCTGCTCCAAAGGCATATCCATAGGCTTGCAATCAGCCATACCATATTTCTGTAACATGTCATGAGCGTACTGCTTCTGTATAGCAGCCATATGCCTTGAGGTGTAGAGACAACCTCAATCCCCAAAAAATATTTCAGCTCTCCAAGATCCTTGACCTTAAACTCAGCCTGTAAACATGTCTTTATTTCTACAATCCCATTTTCATCATTAACTGTAATGATTAAGTCATCAACATAGACAACTAGGAAAACATAGCCACTATCTGTCTTCTTCACAAACAGACTATGATCAGCATCTCCCAATCGGAAACCATGTTGATGTAAATAACTATTGATGCGAGCGTTCCATGCTCTGGGTGCCTGTTTTAGCCCATATAATGCCTTTTTCAGCCGACATACATGTGCTGGAAATTCTGGATGTACATAGCCTTCAGGTTGTTCCGTATAAACCTCTTCCTGTAATTCTTCATTGAGAAATGCATTCTTTACATCCATCTGTCATAGTTTCCAGCCTCTAGCTGCTGCCAAAGCAATCACAGTTCTAACTGTAGCCATCTTTGCTACAGGGCTAAAAGTCTCCTCATAATCAAGACCATACTGCTGCGCATACCCTTTTGCAACCAGCCTGGCCTTATATCTTTCCACTGATCCATCTGATTTACATTTTACCTTATACACCCACTTGCATCCAATAGGTGTTTTGCCCTCAGGCAACTGTACCAAATCCCATGTACCATTTTCAGCCAAAGCTGAATATTCCTCATCCATAGCAGTACGCCAATTCTCATCTATAACTGCCTCATCAAACTTACTTGGTTCTCTAAAACCTGTTACTTTCGTCATATAAGCATAATGACGGGCTGAATATCCAGTGCAAGTATACCTATCAACAGGTCGTCTGACCCTCTCTGATCTCCTAAGCTGTGGCTCACTGTGAGCTTGCCTCTCATGAGGCGGCACATAACGGCTCTGCCTAGCACCTGGCGTCATAACATACAAAATCCCCAATTCACTGTCTAAGCTGTCACTGCTAGATGAATCATGACCTGCAGTGAGTGGACCTGTTACATCTTCAAAAACCTTTTCTTTTCCCTTATCTGTTCTCCCCCTCACTGATATATCCGTGTCAGTGGATGCAGTAGTGCGACTCCGTAATCGTCCTGTCCAAGGACTCACTCTAGATGATACATCACTTGTCTGACCACTCATGGAAGTACTCTCTACAGGAGTGTTTTCAGCATGACTCATACTAGGTGAGCCATCAGTAGGCATTGCAACAGGATTCCCATACCAGGATGCTAACTTATCAAATACCACATCTCTGCTTATGAGTGTCTCATGCGTAGAAGGTACATAACACTTATAAGCTTTCCGTTCCTGTGCATATCCTATAAACACACTTTTTACTGCCCAATTTCTTCCTCTTCTCATCCGGTATATGCACATATGCAATGCTGCCAAATACCTTCAAGTGTGAAATATCAGGTTTATGACCATACAGCCGTTCATACGGAGTGACATCATGAACCCCTGCTGTAGGAGTTCGATTCAGCACATAGACAGCAGTCACCACTGCTTCAGCCCAATAACCATTTGGCAGACATTTTTCATTCAGCATAGCTCTAGCTGACTCCATCAAAACCCTGTTTTTCCTCTCTGCAACACCGTTTTGCTACAGTGTATAATTGCATGTGAGCTGTCTTTTGATCCCATGTTTAGCAAGATACCTGTCAAAGTAGTTTGAGACATATTCACCTCCTCCATCTGATCTCAAGCGTGATATGTAACAGCCCAATTCATTTTCACCATGTTTCTTGAAGTCTTTGAATGCATCAAACACATCATCCTTATGCTTCAAAATATAAAGCCAAGTGTACCTGCTGAAATCATCAATAAATGAGACATAATACCGTGCACCGCCAAAAGAAGCATTATGTGAAGGACCCCAGACATCAGAATGCACCAACTGTAAAGGCCTAGTGCTGTTTTTTACATGTCTCATGAAAGGAAACCGTGCCTGCTTCCCAAACTGATATGCAGAGCATACATGACCAAAATCATTATACTTGAATTTAGGTAATCCAAGTACTACTTCTTTCTGCTGCATAGATTTCAGCTTTTGTACATTGTCATGTCCAATCCGCTTGTGCCAAATCTCTACATCCCGAATGGCACTCTCATCATGAGTAAACATGGCTGCCTTGAGTCCTGGAATGGTCGCATCCAATGTAAACATCCTGCCATCCCTTTTTCCCTTGGCAATTAACTTGCAGCCATTTCCCTACTCCTCAATGAAACACCCATCTTTGTTGAACCTCACTTGCAAATTCTGTTCTGCCATTTGACCCATAGACAACAGATTCTTTGTTATGGTCGATACATGTAATACATCATGCAGGCCTTTCTTCTTGCCATCAGGCATCATAAGAGGAACAATCCCTTTATGCTTTATGTCATGTTGGGTGTCATCCCCAGTACATACATGACCATGTGTACCTGCAACCATCTCATCAAACCACTCTCCATGCGGTGTCATGTGATTTGACGCTCCAGAGTCAATGTACCATCTGTCATCTCTATCATGTCTCGATGCATTTTTAGATACATGCTGCATGGCAAAGAGTCTATCAACTGGCTCATCATGAGCACCACTGGAAGATGTATAGTGCCCATGCCGTCTGCCCTTTGCCTTCATATCTCCTTCCTTTTTGTAACAATCCTTTGCAATATGCCCATACCGGCCACAATAATGGCAGTCCTTGTCCCTGTTGGACTAATCAGATGACCGCCATGAACCAGATCCACCACCTCTACCTCAGGGTGATCTCCCCCTTCCTCTAAACACACCAGATCCACACTGGCCTTGAGTATTTGCACCATGCCAATTACTCTGCTAGTACTGCTATCCATAAGCATTACGAGTGTCACCACGACCTCGAAATGAACCACGACCTCTAGATCCTCTGCCACGCTGGCTAGAGTATAACATAGTGTCTCTACTCTAAGATGCACTAGAACCTGTATTCAAACCAAGTTCGACTTCCTCATGCAGCAACAAGGCAACTAGCTCTTCCCAGCTAGGGGGCTCTTCTCTGACAGAAATGGAAGTGTCAAAAGCTTTGTACTCTTTGCCTAAGCCATTCAAAGCAACAGCAATCATATCATCTTCTGATACACTTGAGCCAATAGTAGCAAGTTGATCAGCTATGGTCTTAATCTCCGTGGTATACGCCTGGATGCTCTTGCCATTCCTAGACATGTTGTTGAACTACTGTTTAACTGGATCTTCCTTGCACGTGTCATGGTTCCATAATTTTTCATCAATATGTCCCAAGCATCCTTCTGAGTCTCACATCCAGTGATTTGAATTACCATAGCATCAGATATACATAAAGAAAACCAATGCAGCACCTTGTATACTCTTTCATTCCATAGCCTGTAGGCTCTTTTCTGTTCATTTGTTGGATTGTGTGCAGGCAACTCAGGAGCAACTTCATCTCCTGTACATAGATCCCAATAACCTCTGCCAACCAGAAAGTTTTTCATTCTGAATTTCCATAATGCAAAGTTCTTATTATCCAACTTCTCTCCAACTATCTGAGTGATATTGTCAGTTCCATGTGCATTAGCCATGATACAATAGACTGTCTATCAAGTGCCTGACTCCCTGCAGACCAATAAGTATGACTGACTAAGTTCAGTCCATAACAGTTTATGACAGTTTTCTACACTAAATTGCAGAAAAAAACCAGGGTATGTCAGCCCACTAACACCTCAAAACAACCCACAAACAAGTGGTCTCAACTGTAGATATAACTGTCAATACATAAGCTATGTGTTTACTTCAGCTTAAGCTTCTATAACCTCACTGCCAGGGTACATACATGCAGTCTGAAAACTATAAACTGTGAGTAACCAGCAGCAATTTCAAATCCAAAACTGAGTGGTAATCATGTCATACATGTTTCAAAATCTCCCAGGTAGCTGCTAGTACATTTGGCAAACAAGACATAAGCATAGAGGCACAGAACAGTGCATAACCAGCACATACAAGTGTCAACAAATTTAGTTGCAGGTTGCAGTCAACCAAAATTCAGCATACCAAGCTCCAAGCAGCTCCAAAATGTCTTCTGACCATGTCATACATTTACTTGGTAGTGTCAAGTTCAATACATGAGCATCTGAGTAGGCATAGACAACCTGTCTTCATTGACCAATGGCATAAACTTCATGAGCTGTTTGTAATTAACCAAGACAATGTAAATGCATTTACTTTAGCTTCAGAATTCAGTTTTCAATGATGCTTATTGCTTGCTTCAATCCTCCATACATTCAGCATGTATAGGTCAGTTCATATAGATGATGGAACCCCCAAGATGACCTGTATTGCTTCAGTAATGCACAATACTTGTCATTGACTGTGTATGACAGTTTTCAGCCTGTCAATGATTTTCAGATCTGAGTATTCTGAGCAAGAAATCTCAGTTCCAAGACATTTGATCCAATGTATACATGCTTTGACACATTCTTGTGCTCCAAAGATGCCTTCTGAGTGTAGTACAAGGCTCCTGTATGTCAGTAATGACTGAATGCATGCTGTCCATTCATGTTTACAGCAGTTCAGAACTGATTACAGGTCTGTGTCTGTTACTCCAGCTCATAACAGAGCTCCCACACAAGCATTTAGTACACTTCAGATACCTTCAATAGTGAGCATACATGCTCTATAAGTCTTGTCCAGGTGCCCCACTGAAGATTGACAGGTTGCAGTCCACCCAGATCAACAGGCGCAGATCACGCAGAATTCCAGGCCTTGTTGTCAGCTGGTCCTCCTCATCATGAGGCTCAATGACCACTTGCAGATGCTCAAGGATGCCCACCAAGGCTCCCAGAAAGGCCTCAACCACTGTGATAAAGCATGGAGTCCAAGATGAGCAAATGCATACCTTGACAGAGTAATGGCAGCCTATTCTTGTTTTCAAAAGACCTTGTTCTTCAGCTTCTTCAAGTCTTCTTGACTCCCTCCTGCTCTAGAGAGCTCAACCTGGCAACGCTCTGATACCATGTTCAAAGAGGAGAGAGAGACAGGGAAAACACCATATCCATGAGCCTTCAGGCTCTCAAGCTCATTCCTTCATGTTCCACACACACAACTGAAAAGCACACACAATACAAAGATAAAGTGACCTAGTGTAAATGTAGACTAGACAGACTAACTCTAGTCAGGTCACTAACTGACTACTAACATGACTTATTTAATGTAGTCACATGTAGACAGCTGCACACACTAGTTGTCATAGATGTCGGTCATAGATAAAGACACACTGATGGTGAGCTTGATTTCTAACATTATGACAGTCCCAAATCTGAAGAAATCAGCCCCGAATGATCAAGACGAATGCCCAAAGCTTGAATGACATCAAACATGAAGTCTAATAGCCCTCTTGATCAAGGTAGAGAGCAAGAAGCAATGGCCAAGTGTGGAGCTGAAGTAGACGAGTGCTAACAGCCTGGAAAAAATGGCGCAATCTGCCCTGTTGGTGCTGAACTTGTTGCTGCTCCACATGGGCTGAAAGGGGGTAATGGGGGGCTCAAGAAGGGCCTATCAAAGGCCTATGACAAGCCTCTTTGAGCCTTGATAAGTGTAAGGCACAATATGAGGGGAATAAGCTTCAAGGGTTTGAAGCCATGGCTGGCCTTGCTATTTGCAACCTGTAGAATGAAATAAAACCCTGAAAGAATGATCAAATACCTTAGTAACAATGCCTTGAAGGTGTCTCAATAGGCCGGGGAGGTGCTCGGGAAGCCGGGGAGTGACGGGAGCTCGGGGAGATCAGATATGGCTGCCGGGATGGAGATCCAATGTGTGAAGGGAGTCGATGAGAAGGTAGAGAAGTACCCAGTCGAGCTCGAGCAAGAGGAAGCCAAGCTCTGATACCAGATGAAAGGCGAGAAGGATTGAAGCTTGCACGCGAGCTATGGCGGGAGAGCAAGAGCAAGAAAGAGAGAGACAAGAAATGGTAACTCCAACAGTCACAATGTGTGACCGGGCCTTCCTTCATTTACTAGTCACTAAAATGAATGTAAAGAATAAAGTGACGTGACGGGCGCCCACCACCTGCAGTGTGCAGTGGCGGGAACTATCAGTGTAGTAATACACGGGGCGGCACGGCGGAGGCGCCTTTACCCCAACAGAATTTAGGTAAGTAGGTTGGATTAGTGTAAGTGGTTGCTTGTGATTTGGATGCTTTTAGGTAAGGAAAAAAATAAGGAAAATAGAGAAACACATAGTATGGTTTCTGTTGTAATAGTAGAACCAAAACAGGGAAAAAAGAGGAAAAAGAGAGCTTCAAGACATTAAGATGGCAAAGAGAGAGAAGGAGGAGATAAAAGACTAAGCAAAGAGGGTTTTAAGAAGCCAAGAGGTAAGGGGAGAGCTAATTTGTAAATTTCTGAGTTGAGGGAGAGAGCTTAATAGAGAGAGAGAGAGCTTCAAGGTTAGAAACCATTTTGTGGTCAGCAATCTTCACCACCACGTTTGAGCCCCACATGTAAGCTTTGATGTGTGCCTTCGTGTTGGATGATTGCTCTCGCAGGATTATAGTTGAGAGATAGATCAAGGCACATGTGAGATTCAATAGATTTTGACCATTTTGGAACTTTTGGTGTTGCACTCAGATGGGGTCACAGTCATTTGAGTGCCGCCAAATCCGAGTCCTCAATCTGCTCAGACAAACCATACCGGTTCGAGTCATAAGCTCAGACTCAAACAAGATATTTGGCCTCAGATAGTTGACATCAACCTTAGATGACCAAAATTTTGACTTCGAAAATACTCCACTCGGACATGCAAACATTCAACCTTGGATGGCCTCGGATGGTCGAGCGCCCATTCACTCAGACACTTGGACACTCGGAGGTAGACACTTGGACACTATCACTTGGACAAACTGTATATAATCTAGACTCTAGCAAGTTGGACCAACCCCCAACTTAGGGCCTAAGCCCAAGCTAGATGACACCCTATGAGCCATCTTATGAGGCCTATAAGGGTGTCATCTAGCTTGGGCTTAGGCTCTGCCTGTTGCCCTGGGTTGGGGGTTGGTCTAATTTTCTAGAGTCTAGATTCTAGACAGTTTGTCCAAGTGACAGTGTCCAAGTGTCTTTTTCTAGACCATTTGACATGCACTAGAAAAGCTAAAAGCAGGATTTTGCACAGCACACAATGAGGAACACGCCACTAGAATTTGAGTGTATGTAACATTGAGGATTGTTTTAAATAACAAGGAATTCATGCAAACTTGAGATGCCCTAAGTGTGGGATCACACACTTGTATGCTGAGTGCCTTAGGTGGAAACCTTCCACTAGTTTGGCTATCGTGCCATCCATATGATTGGGGCTATTTGGAGTTGAGACACTTGATGGCAAAGCCATGACAATTTTGCTAAATATCATGATCCGAGCACATGCAAAACATGTTGGTATTTCATTACCTGGACCTAGCAACCTCGATGTATCTTTAATAGGGAAGAAAAGTAGTAGAAGAAGGAAAACAAGGGTTGAGACAAAATTACGCTTAAGACAGATAGTGTCACCATGTTACCAAAGGGGAACTTCAAGTCACAGATGTAGAAGCAGAGACATCTGCTTTTAAGACAATGGAAAAAGCAAGTGCTAAGATTGGTGAATATCTAGATCCAAGAGGAACCAATTAGAAGTGGTTGATAAGGTCAAGGAGTGGGTGAAGAAGCCCAATAGCACCTCAAGGATGTCAAACCCATCATGGATGACGAGATTGATGAGCTCTCCAACATGAGTTCACCAGTCTCGCCTATGCAGCTAAGATCAAGAGATGCATCCACACCCCATATGGCATTGTATAGGTAGATCCTAGACACCATAAGTAGGTAAACTATCCAATATCATTGGCAAAAGATTCTAGAGCCTAACAAAAAGGGGAACTTCAAGTCATAGATGTAGAAGCAGAGACATCTGCTTTAAAGACAATGGAAAAAGGAAGTGCTAAGATTGGTGAATATCTAGATCCAAGAGGAACCAATTAGAAGTGGTTGATAAGGTCAAGGAGTGGGTGAGAGAAGCCCAATAGCACCTCAAGGATGTCAAACCCATCATGGATGACGAGATTGATGAGCTCTCCAACATGAGTTCACCAGTCTCGCCTATGCAGCTAAGATCAAGAGATGCATCCACACCCCATATGGCATTGTATAGGTAGATCATAGACACCATAAGTAGGTAAACTGTCCAAGATCATTGGCAAAAGATTGTAGAGCCTAACAAAAAGTAGGTGGTTGACAACTTTCTCATGATATTGATATCAGCTCCTATAACTCTATCTCTGGGAGAGCGAATTGCTTAGGCAAAATCCAACCTTATGGCAAGTGCTGAAGCACTAATAGAGAGACTTGAGCTTGGAGCAACTAACTTGCTAGACCATGATGCAGTAATGCATATATCAAGCTTAACCTTGAACTCAACGCTTAATTCCTTACATGTAAATGCCTTTTGGGAAGGCACTGAAATGCGTGCAATTCTACCTGTCATAGCATTAGGGGATGCCACAAGAAAGGGGATCATGGACATAGGAATGGGAGTCAGTGTTATTAGCCATATAGTCCTAGAGGCTTAGGATAACCCATCTGTGGAGATTGCTAGGTTTAACGTCAAACTAGCTAAGGGAATGAAAGTTAGGCCATTTGGGGTACTAAAATATGGGACATTGAAGATACCAGGAGTCCAGTTCTCAGTGAACTTCATAGTCATGGAGGGAGTGGACTATGACATTCTGCTAGGCCGACCCTAGATGTGAAGCACACGAGTGGTAGAAGATTGCGGCAATGGTCTCATATTCTTAGGCAACAGATCGAAGGCTGCAAGAGTCAAGATGGATACCTAGAAGACCATGCCGATCGACCTAGATGCCATCTTTGCCATCTTGAAAGGAGACTCACAGGTTAGGAATTCTTACAGGTCACTAACAAAGCATATCCCTTGCCCAGAGGACGAGTGGATTGGATACATGTACTAGCTACTATCGACTTGTCGTTCTCACATGATGAAGAGGGTAATAAGCTAGCTACAAGGATAGCTAGTGAGTCCCATGAAGCAACAGTATCTTAGTTGTCAAATGGTAAGTCCCTGCTGCATCAGTACCACTTTGCATAATGGTCAGGAGCTCTAGTAGACAACCAACACCTATTCCTTTCCACATTTTGTCTAACAAACTTGAGCTCCAAGGTATCCTTGAATACTTGACAAGAGTGCTAGCAGGTAACTTAGTTGCCAATCTCAAACCCCTCAAGGATGTCATGGACGAGCCGAAGTGGTAGTGGACCAAAGTGCACGAATTGAACCTAATGTACAATTGGGCACTAAACTCAGATGAGAAGATGGCTGAGAATAGAAACCTAGGAGATGATGAGTACTTGAAGGTAATGATTCAGACGGCGAGTATGAAGACTGCTACTCTACAAATGAGAAATGTGAAAAAGAGGGCGAGACAATAGAGTATGACATGGACAACCAAGTGGTTGAATAGATACGAGTAGACTCGAAGCTACGGAAAGACAATGTATTTAGGATCAAAAGAGGAGTCTTTAGGAATGGAATGCAATCGTACTTGATTGGACCACCTAGAAGTGATAGACTATGAGCAAGCTGGATTAGTTCAACCAACTACTACACCACTCCTTAGAATAAAATTGGCCTCAGAGTTGCAACCACTAGGGAAAATCCTTCTTCTAGTGGAGGTTGTGAGTTTAATGCCAAGTCAAAAGTGAGCTAAGAGAACAACCTAGAAATACCTCAACCACCTAAGACCAAACACACCAAAGGGGACTTTCCAATCCACCTAAGGTGCATGTGATTGAAGGAGGAAAAGAGAAAGGGATTGGTAGTCGAAGAACAACGGAAGCCCCAAGACCTACCTAAGCGCTTCACAAAGTTTAAAAAGGGTGACAAGGTAGTGATCTTGTTAGGAGCTGAGAGACAAGGAGAAGAAAATGAACCAATAGAGGGGCCTACTAAGTCAACGAATTTAACTTGGCATGGGGAGAGAAAAAGCCTCGATCCATGCTCATACCTGACGACCTGACTGAGCTAGAGGAGACTGATCTCATCATTCTCCTACAAGAGTACATATATTTATTTGCTTGGTCCTTAGATGAACTCAAAGGAGTTGATCTGAGGGTTGTGACCCATAACATTCTGATGACTCCTGATGCAACACCAATTAAATGATCATACCCAATGAATCCAAAGCATGCACATGCCGTCAATGATGATATAAATAAGATGTTGAAGGCCGGATTCATCTATGAAACTGAGCACACAAATTGGGTATTTCCCATAGTGATTGCCTTGAAGAAGAATGAAAAAAAATTGTGTGTGCGTAAACTATAAAAAAATTCAATGTTGCGACAAAGAGAGATAACTTACCCTACACAGAGCACATGCTCAAGCGAGTAGAGAAAGGAGGACTATAGTTTCTTAGATGGCTTCTCAGGTTATAACCAAGTACAGGTACACCCCAACAATAGGCATAAGACAATGTTTTGTGACAGAATGGGGTGTGCTTGCCTACATAGTCAATGACATTTGAATAAAGGGAAGGCCGGTCACACATTGCAACTGTTGGAGTTCCCACATTGTGTGTGTCTCTCTTTCTTGATCTTGCTCCTTCCACCAAAGCTCTTGCTCCCGATCATGCTTCCACTTCAAGGCTCACCTCCCTTCAACTAGTATATATCAAAGCCTTCTTCTTCATGAGCTCGTGGCACACTCTCAACTTCCATTCAAATACCTACAGCAATCATCTCTTTGTTGGCAGCCATAGCTACTCCGTTCGAGCTTCCTATTGATTGCATTCTTCTTGGGCACTCTTTGAGCCTTCTTGAGTAAGTTGGAGTAGCCCCCATAGCCCTCACCTTACTGGTGTAGCATCATGTTGTGTGGAACGTGCCATTTTTTTGTAGCAGCTCACGTTTTTCATCGCTATACAAACGGACATCAGCATATGTTGTGGCCATTGGGAATGTCTTACCACTTGCTAGAACAAGGGCAGTGTCTAGTCCCTTACAAACTTGCCATTGAATGCAGAAGCAAATCAAACACTTGATATCAAAGTTCTAATGAGGAGAAAGGATGAAAATCATACATATGCAATATTTCAAAATATGACTTTGGCGGTCCTTTCTTATGTGTAATCTTCTTCCAAGGTTGAATGGTCTTTTTAGGCTTCAATGATCTGGACTTTGGGCTTATCCTTGTGGTATGGCTTAGTAGGTGAACCTTGTGTTGGATAAGGACAGTCTATGATTTCAATGCTTGTTGTTAATGATTCTGAGGAGAGTACAATGACACTCATCCCTCTGATTTCATTGACCAGTGTACTTGAAAAAAAAAATCACTCAAGATATGCAATACAATTCTAGTGTATGATGGTATATGTGTTTATAATTGTACACATAGCCTTACAACTTGAAGCAAAGCACTTAGTAGCAGCAATGAGGATTTAAAAATGTGCCTTAGTGCTTACAAGCACTCATTTGTAGCTCATGTTGCATTAACCTCTAAGATTAGGTTCCTAGATTAGTAACTAACTTAGAAGGAGTTAACTTAGTGATTAAAATCACTGTTAATGACCAAACATTGAGAAATCTGAAAGTTGAAGAAGCTTGAAGCTTCTTGACTATGGCTGCCAGGAATCTGACAATTAGGGTTTGGCTTCTAGCAACTAGTAGAGATCAAATTTCCCCAAGCCCTCTTAGGGGGAGATGGCCCACTAGGGGGGCTATGAAAGCCCTGTGGTGGCCAAGGAGATTGCGCTGCTTGTTGCTCATGCTAGGCCCAGAAGCATCATGCTGCCAAAAATTGCGCCGATTCTGCATTTTGGAGAATGCTACCCACCACGTCAACTAATCCCAGGCTTTGTTGTGCCAGGCTGAATCGCCCTCAGCTGAAGAGAAGATCTCCAGAAGGAATCAGGAGGTGAAACTGCTTCTATTTCCCACACCAACTCCTCCGAGGTCAAGGGGTCTGGCTGGCTATGGATTTTGAAGGTCCAAATGAGAGAGATGGAGATTTTCTTGTGCACTTAGTGGAGTTGAGGTTTGAGGAAGTTGAAGGGATTAGACAAGGCTCTGATACCATGTGGAAAATCAGAGTTGCAACATGAAAAAGTGTGCACAAGAGGGAGATAGAAGCTCAAAGTACAAGAACAAAATCTTGTTTACTAAGTTGGAGGGCTTAGTACCATCAAACTAAGGAAAAAAAGGAAAAATCAAGTTAAACATCCTAGGGAAGAAGAAGAAAACCACACTAGAAGGAGATAAGGAATTAGAAGCAGCACAAAAGGAGTGGAGAGAACTAGAAGATAAACAAAAAAAAAGAAAGAAGAAGAAGAGGAGCGACTAAGAAATGTGGAAGAGGAGTGTAGAAGGGCAAAAGAGGAACGAAAAAGAAAGAAAGTAGAGGACAAGGAAAGGTTGAAAAGAGAAGATGATGAGCAAATGGCCCTAGACTTGCAATTGTCGTTAGAGTAAGCCTCTTGCCCTAAAGAGTTCAAAAGGAGAAGCCCAAGTGATGAACCATGCTCCAATGTTGCAGTAGAGTAAAGAGATCAAGGGCCCATTGTACAAGGCAAGGGAAAGGCCCCCATGTACTCACCACCAACCCTGATTGCCATGCTAGTCACCACCTAGGAGACCTTAGAAGTGGGAGTGGACCAAAGCAACATGGTGGCGTGGGTGCAGTACTACCTACTAAACTTAGTGAAGCAACTTGGCCTAGTTTCAAGTGGTGGAGCCCTAGTGATAGGGACAAAGAGACATCTTGTTGTGGATCCAAAATCTAGAAAAGACCCAAATAAGTCTAAGGCCAAAGCATCAATAGCCCCCTTGAAATGTAATGATTGAAGAGCATCCCAGATGATGTCTAGCATGCTCCCTCCTAATGTATCTCCAAAAGTAAAAAAAGAAAAGTAAGCAAAGACCCACATGAATCAAAAGGGAAGGTCCAAAGAGCTTTCCCATGTAATATCAGAGTGCCACAAACACCGCACCTAGGGGTTCTCAAGTTAGGTGCATCAGGTGGCCTCAGTCAGTGGCCTAAGTGAGCCGACTCCATGCCTAACCCCCTAGCCCTCACTGTCCCCCCACTTCATACTTAGGGCACATCAAGGGTAGGACACACCTAGGGAGTTTGGGCTCAGTTAGACCTATTGCTCTTAGTCACATCCACAACACCTCCCCTTGTACACAAGATGGGTTCTCAAGTGTGGGACAATACCATAGGCTTCCCAAAGGTTCTCAATCCAACTCCTAGCTTCATTGGCACAGAAACCCCACACTACACAATGAGACAGGTACACCCCCTAGGTAGTGCACTTTCTTTTTCTTTTCAGGTATCTTCAACACTTTGTGCAACTTACCACTGACTTCGAAGGCCCCTAGTATCCACTCAATCTACTCTTGGCCACCACAACCTCACATCCATTTTGTAATACTTCTTCTCCATGTACAATCTCCACGAAACCCCATCATCAACCCACATGGCAACCCTTCAACCATCCAAGTCCTCATCATCAACAAGTGCCATAAGCAAAGTGCCATGGGACTAGCACTTGGCTAGGAGGGGGGTAGTATTAATCCCAGTGCAAGAAAAAAAAAAGAAATTTAAAAAGATACAACGTAAAGTGGAAAAAGGTGACCCACTGAAGAAATAGGAGGAAAAAATGCTAAAAGCGCAAGGACATGCTCAAAATTTTAGGGCAAGGGCAAAAGAGGAAAGGCACATTTTAAATGTAAAGGTGCACCCTAAATTTTGTAAGAGAGCACCAAGCTCCCTCCTGTGCAATTTGTAAATGTAGACAAGCATGGGTGAAGGCACAATGTAAATAGGATGTAAATAGGAAGGGAATAGGAAAAGAGGACCTAGGCTAAAATGGTTGGTCATGTAAAAAAGGGATGGGTGCCCAAAGGGGATTAGGGTTGTATAAAAGGAAAAAGTGAATGCAGAAGCTCATTCTTGTGTGTGACCAAAACTAGCTCTCTTATTCTCTTCTTCTTCTTGTTCTTGCTTGTGCTTGTGCTTCAGAGAGGGAGAGTGAAGGAGTAAGTGTGTGAGGGTGAGGGGCCGTGGTGGAGAAGCTCTGTCAAGATTGTGGGAGAGAAGGAAGGAGTCTCACTTGTAGCTTTCTTGCTTGCACAATGGGGGAATACACACAAAGATGGAGGCTGAAAACAGTTTTCCTCTTCTTAGTTGTGTAAGCCAAAAGAACTCTAATACAATGAAATAGAACCCTATATATGGGTCTCAAACCAAACTCAACTAACTAAGGTGGCATACTAACTGAGCCACGAACTAGAGTAGATAAGGATAGCTGTCATCTAGCTATTATTCATGGGCGGTGTACCAACCGCATCTGTAGCTAACAAGTCGGTGACATAAATGCACAACGGTCACCCTGGCGTATCACAAGTGGAGCTCAATATCTCAGCACTCCCCCTCGAGCTCAATCCCAATTCCTGCATACCAAGCAAGTCTTTGAACTTGCGCAGCTTCTCTGCGCCCAATGCCTTTGTAAATATGTCAGCTACTTGATCCTCTGTGCTGACATAAACTAGATCAATAAGACCTAGTAAAACCCTCTCCCGCACATAGTGATAATGCACCTCAATGTGCTTTGTTCTAGCATGATAGACTGGGTTATTTGCCAAGTGTATACTGCTCATGTTGTCACAATAAATGACAAATGGCCCATCTGTAGGCTGATGAATATCATAAAGTAGCTTATGCAACCAAGCTACCTCACATGCAGCCATTGTTGCACCCCTGTACTCAGCCTCTGTGCTCGACAAGGCAACTGTAGGCTGTTTCTTGCTGCTCCAAGTGACTGCAGCACTCCCAAAAGAGAACACATATCCACTGGTAGATCGTCTATCAGAAATACTACTAGCCCAATCAGCATCAGTGTATCCATGCAATTGTATCTGAACCCCAATCTCATAAAATAGTCCATACTGCAATGTGGACTTCACATACCTGAGTATGCGTCTAGCCGCATCCAAATGTAGTTTCCTTGGAGCCTGCATGAACTGACTTACCAATCCAACAGCATAGCTCAAATCTGGCTTGGTAATAGACATATAAATCAAACTTCCTACTATGCGTCTGTACATAGTAGGGTCTTCGAGAAGCTCACCTGCATCTGCACTCAACTTCACATTCTGGTCCAAAGGAACTGAAATAGGCTTACAGCCTATCATCCCATATTTGGACAGCATGTCCGATCCATACTGCCTCTGCAAGAGCCATATCCCACTTGGTAATCTAATCACCTCAATGCCCAAGAAATAGCGCAGCTCTCCCAAATCCTTCATCTCAAACTTCTGCTTCAATAGCATTTTCACATGAAGGATATCTTCATCACTGTCACCTGTCATAATCAAATCATCAACATAAATGACAAGTAGCATAATACCTTTCTCTGTTTTTCTCACATAAAGTGAAAAATCTACCTTGGAAATCTGAAAGCCAATAGTGACAAGATACTGTCCTATCTTGTCAAACCATGCTCTAGGTGCTTGCTTCAAGCCATACAAGGCTTTCTTCAACCTGCAAACAAACTCAGG